>NW_010138668.1:28548-54741 GCF_000699245.1 Pterocles gutturalis
CCCCTCCTGTGCCCCACACTCCATGACAAACTCTTGCAACCACGGTGGTGGCCACAGAAGGAAACACCCAGCTGTGGTGACCAGGGTCACCCTCTGCCCTGTCCTGTCCCAAGGGCATTGCAACCACCGCGCTCTTCTGGCTCCCACAGGGCTGGAAGCAACCACAAGAGTCACCAAGTTTCCTGCTGCTGAGGAAGCAGTGCGTCTTCACTCTCATATTTTTCAGTTTTCTCACAAAACTCGCTTTGCTGCCATTCCTCCCACCACGCGGGCAGAGGAACCCCATCCTGCCAAGCGCTGCAATGTTCCTTTAACTCACGGTGTGCCTATGGCCACACAAAGTTGGTTCATTAGCTCAAACAGCTGTTCTCCCCTTCACGCGTTTAAAGAGCATAGTTATTTTTAAGCGTGCCTGTTACACCAGGAAAACCAAGCCAGCCTCTCTTTTGTCTCCCTCTTGCACAGCAGTCTCCACTTCTCATTGCAGCAGCACTTTTTCACACCTTTCCCTGCTATCAGAATACAATTTAAAATCAAACACCAGGCAGGAAAGCTCTCCTTGGCCACCTCTTTTGCCCTTTTTTTGCAAGGTGTGGCTCAACCGTAAATGTTTATCTTCCACAAGCAGTGCCTAACCTCCACAGACACAGAACATTTCAGCCTTTTTCACGTGATTGCTCACAGATTTATCACCTCCATCTACTACCTGGCCTACAACACTGTGAGGATTAATGCAGTTTCCAGTACATCAAGAAACAGACCATGCTGAGGATGAGTTTTTCCCAGAAATCAGACTCCCAGCAGCATGCAGAAAAAAGGGAGGTACAGGGACCCCAGACAAGCACCCCGCTATCTGCTCCAACGAACTGGCCGTGGGCATCCACCGCACCCCAGCACCCAACCAGCTCATTGCCCAAGGGGTGACCAAAAGCACGCTGCTCCCTTACAGAGGCACCACAAACCTCATGGGCTTCCCGCTCAGCCCGGCAGATGTGGGGCTGTCTTCCCCATGAGCTTCTCCTTCTGCACTTGAAACACGTAGGAAATGCGGCTGTGCCACCGCAGCCAGGATGCTCATTACACCGGGAACATGACACCTACAGCCAAACATTTTATCCCACATAGAGGAAGAGGTTGTGACCCCATCCCCAGCCCAACCTCCTCCCTTTGGCACTCACGTGCATTGTTTGAGGATAATGAGCCTTTAAATCGTTGCTTTTAAGACTCTGCCACTGTCCATAAATCAGATGGGGTCTTGGTCTGGTTTTATATTTTGGAAAGGAGAAGGAGGGAGGCTTTGATATTGTTAAAACACCAAAAAGAAACCAACAAAGTCAAAATAAATTATTTGCTTATCAATATCAGAAGCTTGAACTAGCATTTTATTTGCGTTTATATACATTGATTACATTCAGGTGAGACTAATACTAAAGCACTACGTGTCACAGGCTCAAAAGTAATGTTTTCTAGGTAACAAAGGATTTATGAAGACAAATCTGCATCACAATTTCATTCATACTCAAATCCGAGGAAGTGAGGTGGCATAATTGACAACTCCTTCTTTTTGAAATATTTGTAATTTGCTTTAAAAAATTAATGCAAACACAAAGTAAAAACGTTCAACAGAGAGGATAAAGAAACATGGGATCAACGTCTCCCACTCTCCTCAGCTGGAAGCACCACATTCCCTCAAACACAGCATTTATCTTGGCATTTCTAAATTATTTGCTGTTATTACTATTTTTTTCCCTAGAGGCATGCCAAGGTATTACTTTCCAAATTACCGGCCTCTGTTCTTAGTCACCTGCAATTTCTATTTCCCATGAAAGGCAGAGCTGCCACATGGAACTAAAGACTGGAAGCATGAGGGACTGTTTGCCCGTGAACCCCATGGCCTTCAGGATGCCATGGCTCCAGGAGTCCTCCAAAAACACACCGTGAGAGCTGCCTCCCATAACAAAGGGGTCGAGACCAGGGGGAGGGGAAGGGAAACAGAGTCACGGAGACATCACCTCCGAGGGATCGCCCAGGAGAAAAGGTGGGTGAGGTGTTCTGGCCATCGCCCTGACTGATGCCTGCCTTCTCCCACCACCCCGGCAAGCAGGCTGTACGATGAATACCCCACCTCGCACACGGCTACGGCCCCTCCAGAACATATTGCTTAAACGAGTGCCAATTGTTTGGCAATTGCGAGAAATTTGGCCAAGCCCCGTTAGAAGATGCTGTTTAGAATCATGTTGATGCGTCATCCTCTTGCCATGGTATTTTTAGAGATATATGTGATTTCTAGCCCTTTCTGAGCTAGAAAAAAAAAAATAAAATCCCACTTTGGCCACGATGGGCACATGTCAAGGAAAAGCAACCACGTAAGCACCATTGTACCATGAATATGTAGCAAGCGCTGGTACCCTTTTGCTGTAAAACAGAGGGAGGTGATAACCAGAGCATTTGGAGCCAGATCTTCTTCCTCCAGGTACCAACTTTAAACACTTTGCAACAGCTAAAGCAGCACCAGGATTCCACATTCGGTTCTGAACTTCTCCCTAACCTTTGTGGTGCCATTAGCATAAGGCAAGGAGACATATTTTGACTCCCATCTGTGCAAATCCTCCCCGTGCTGCAGAATCAACATTCTGTCAACCAATTATTTTATGCTGTATCACAGCACTGGGGTGGGGCGAGGGGGGGGAAGATGAGGGGGAATCATCACACCTACAATCAAAAGAGCAAGGTTTTGCAATATAGCATGTACTAAAGATGTCTGTCTTAAGTCAAACTAGCAGCCATATTTTATTCAAGCAGCATGTAAACAAATCTGGCACACTCATTATGAAAAAAATTGTGTACCTAGCATGTTCATCACATTTCAGCTATTCCATTCCTCCCTCCCCACTGAGCTCCATGGAGACAAGTCAATCACGGTTAACCATCTGGTAATCCTTAGCCCAGGCTGTGCAGCTGCTACCTACCATTTTTAATCAGGGCTATGTCTTCCATTCATGCTAAATAGGAGGCACGAACAGCTGCTTGGCCAACACTTTCAAGCAAGCTCTCTCTCTCTTTAGTATTCCTGGCTTCTCTTCCTTTCAGCTTTACATTTTGCCCATGTTTTAACAAGCTTTCACTTAAAAAAAAAAAAAAAAACCAATAGTGAAAGAAGAGGAAAACACTTTTAATAGTTAAATCTTCAGAGGGTATATCTGCTCTAAACAAGTTCCTGGGGGACACAGGCTGCCTTTAAAAAGTAAAAAGCAGTTGAGTCCATGGAAATATGCTGGGTTTTTACCTACAGAGCCCCACAGAATGGCTCTCCATTGCACCTTTCAGATAGTGAAATTTCAAGCATGTCAAAGGCAAGATAAATTTAAATGATGAATACAGGAATTCATTTTTTAATGAAAAATGGCACGGTAATTTCTCTAGCTTGCAGGAAGGGTTTCCTGGAGGCTTTTCAGTATCCCAGCACCCAAGCAGAAGCCTCCCTGCCTCCAGGAGATGCAAGGCAAGGTCATATGCCAAAGGCCCGTTATCCAAAATCACCACCAAATCAGGCTGTCTCACCTGCTCCCCTGCGAACCATGTCTCCAGCTTCTCCCATTGTCCAGAAAACTTTGCATTTATTTTGGTAGGAGGTCCAACTTCTATAGCAACCAACCATTTTTTCCAGACATCTAAATATTAGAGCATCAGTGTGGCAGGATTCCACCCGCAACTGCTCCGGGAAGCAACACGTATCCTGCTCAGGTGGTGGGTACCAGCCCAGCCCCGTGCTGGGCACACACGCGCAGTCCCACGTTCTTGCTCTTCCACGCATCCAGAAGAGCAACTGTGAATGGCTTACTACAATAACATGAAATAAAATCAACTTTTATCCATTGGAAATGACAGATTTGCTACACAGTCAAGAAGATGGTCATGGCAATCTATGGTGATGCCACCTATTAGAAATGACTTGGAGAGAACCAGTACCCAACCCAGCACGATTGCCACCTGGATTTTGCAAGTGCAGACAATGAGGTGTTAGTTGAGCCCAACTCCTCCAGCATAGGCTGTTTTTGTGAACTTTTCTTTGCAATTGTTTCTGGCTGAAGGAGGATTTCAGGAAAGAGATACACTATTGATGTCAGCTTTTCCAGAAGAGCAGTATGTTGGAATAAAAAACCCCCACACACCCTGCAACATCAGCAGTTACATTTATACCCCAACACCACTGTGTCATAACACCAGAGAAAGTTGTTACCTGCTCAACCTAACAACAGACAAAACCAACACAGAGGTCATGCTGAAAATAATAATTAAGACGACACAGCACTATAGCTATTAGAAAATGTCTTTATTAATGACATGGCATTGGGGAGGTACAATCTTGCATGGGCAAATTATCCGTTTGCCTTAACAGAAGATAAACAGAGGACATTTTCAGCACAGAACAATGGCATAAAGGTTAACATAATCATGTATTCCTTCTAGACTACTATTAATTCAGCATTTAACCTCTAAGAGTTTGCACAAGGTAAAAACAAAATAAATTAGATAACAGGATAGTGTTTCATCTTGTGGATTTGGATTTATCCAAAACACAAAACATATCAGAGCAAAATTTAAGAGTAAATATAAAAGGTCGAGAAATGTGGTAGAAGGAACCTGTGAAAAATAGGTCTAGGATAATGAGTGCTGTCAAATCAATAAGGTTCATTTCTCTTTATGCATGCACACACATAAAGCTACTGCAAACATTCTGCTTTAATAGCATTAGTATTTTTTAGGGGATAAAAAAGTTTTCACTGTTGTATCAGCGTGGATTGGAAAAATCTCTAAGTTTCTCTGTTACAGACTGAAAAATAAAATATGAACCCTACGTTAGCCCTTTCGGGAAGTCTCGCTTCACCACAAAAATCCTCCCCACATATTATGGACCAATACAAAGTTGTTTCTAAGCAATGATCAGGCTGATAGCAGTGAAAATGGTCCAAAAGAGAGGACTGTGAGGAAGAAAAATGGACAGTGAAAAGCAAAGTATGGATGACCCTTTGGAGGGTAAAAAACACATAATACAGTGGAACAGTTTTCTACCCACAAACTAAACCTGAACTATGTGCTGCGCATATCAAACTGCCCTTTGCTGAAGGCTGTCTTCTGCTTGTAGGTCAATATTCCCAGCCTACAAATTCTGTGTACGATCTGCAATAACACCCTTCCCCACCTGTGCATGCCTCTGTTATGGAAGTGAATAAAATTTAAATTTAGGATAGAAAACACAGTAAAAGCCAACAAAAAAAAAAAACCAAAAACCCAAAAAAACCAAAACAACACCAACCAAACTTACCCCAACAACAGCCAGCACCAAACTAGAGGAGTATCAGGAAACCACGAGAGCAAACAGATTTTATGGTACTTGCTCTGACTGTGCCAGCTGCTCTACCTACTCTATGGACAACCCTGAGAACGCTGATGCTTTTCCAGAATGATGTGGCAGGAACTCAGGCTCAGCAGCAGCACCGGAGCAACTTCGACATGAACTACCACACACCAAAAAAAAGTGCAGAAAACACTGTGACTGAAGAGCAAGAGATTTCCTCAGCCACTCTAATGCTACGAAGTTGCCAAAAGCTAAGTCTCCCACCCAAAATACTCTTACGTATTGTCCTAAGCAGTAATGCCCATGCTGTAGCTGGTGGTAGCTATTTCTGGCAGAACAGCTGATTCTGATACTGTTAAACCGAAAGGGACCATCTTTTCCAGTAACGAACCATTTCCCTAAGCCTTTGATTGAACTGCTACAGACAAGGCAAGTGATGTTACTTACCTCTTCCCCAAGCCAGGGCTCCTCCAATTAGGAAAAGCTTATGGCACTCAAACCCCTTGATAGGCAAGTAAAATCAGTGAAGTACCATCAATCCTCCCAACAATTAATTCATGTGGAGCAAGACCTGGACAGACACATATCCACCACTGCAAAGACTCTGGACAGCTACATGCTTCCACACTGGCATAAAATGTGCAGCTCTACCTCAGATTTAAAATAATCTAGTGTGCAAATACTGGATGTGCTGAGCACAAAGCCTATGTACTGAAGGGTTTGGATTTAACCTTGTGGATTTTCATCATAAAATAACACCTTCTCATTGGGAAATATTCCATTTTTACTGAACACGGTCCCAATAAAAGAATACATTCTTTAGATTTACTCCTGAATAAAAACCAGCTTGGCATCTTTGTTGGTTGAGACAAAAACAAATCCCAACCTACCAGATCTGAGCTATAACAAGAGTGGTGGTGATGACTTGGGGTATTTTTTTCCTCTACCAAGTATACAGGTTATGAAACAGAGACTGAAAGGACTGAAAGAGAATTTCATCATTTTTAATCAAGAAAACAGAATGAACTAGAAATCTGGAAAAATAACTTGTGACTAATATGCAGATTTTATCAGCCTGTGGATCGGAAGCTACAGTTTGCTGGAAGTTGTCTCCTTTTTGCTAATTTTCCTCAGATGAAAAAGGCACTTGTGTTCTCTCTCTGAATGCTTTGCCTCCATGCTTTTTGCAGCATATGCTCAAGCTTGCAGTTACTATTGATAGAACAGGAGAGAATTACAATTCTTAAGATTTTATAAAAATTCTAGTTAAGATCAAATGCTGCAGAATTTCAATTATAATTCAGATAGTCACACTCAAACATCAGTCCTGGGACCTTCCTTTGCAAAATTACTACCACAGATGGAATTTAATTTAAAGGCTGTAGCAATGCAGACGTTTAGACTGTGGCCCCACCGGAGCCTGCGCACATGAAAGGTGGCGAAGAGAATAAAACAGTAGAAGAATTCAGACTATTTTAGGCCAAACGTCCAGTGGGACACTTGAAAACTGATAATTTGGAAGAAGATGACTCAAGAGCAAGAAGACAAGTCCACTTTGTGATCATTAGCTGAAACCCTGGCGGTAGCCACAGGATTAGCGGTGGGAGCTCGGGCTGGGAGAGCAAAGCCCCACAAGTGAGGGATGCCCACTCTCTAGGTACACCTTCATATCAAGCATTTCTTGAACCCAACAGACCCTGTGCTAAGGTAAGAGAAGCTGAAGTCATCAATACTAATCTGCAAAAGGGACAAAACCTGTATCACACCGACTCCTCCTCCAGGGTTGGAGCTCTCAATTACAGTTTTCTGCAGGCATCAAACCCTTGGTTCCCTCCCCCCAAAAAAAGAAAGGAAAAAAAGAAAGCATCTGCTAAAGTGCCAGGGCACTAATGCTGATGGACTCTGGAGAGCATCTCAGAGGCTCTGCAACACCAGCAGCAGATCTGGTCCCCCTGTGCAGGGACAGCTGCTGCCAGCGCATTACCCCAACCCCAGGTGTTGGTGCAGCACTGAGAGTTTGGGGGAGAAAGTCCAGGAGATAGTGGATGCGGGCCCGGGGGATGGAGCAGCTCTGCCCCTGCCATCACTCACCGCTGACTCTGCAGCCGTGCCGCAGGATGTACAGTGAGCAAAGTGCAGGTGGAGCATTGCACTGCCCACCTCTGTGTTGCTTCTGCTCTGATTTGAGAATTTTGCAAGACATTTCAATCAGAAAATGCTAATTATGCCAAACTTAGATCACATCAGCGTATACAAACTCTGAATAGGAAAACTGATTTCCATGTTATTAGGCATGCAATAAAATAAAGGCTCCACAAATAGGAAGTATATGCATCTAGCTATAAGAATGCCTATGTTACTCGAGGACTATAACTATGAATTAGACCTGGAAGCAAGATTTCCATTTCCTAGGCTTTTTTCTAAAGCACTATCATATGGATATAGGCGCAGATATACAAGCTCACGCAATAAGATGAAGTGACAAAAGAGATGATAATATGTATGATCGGGTAAGAAGCATGATACTGTCACTCAGCTAACAACAGGACACATGAGAACACAGAAAATGTATTCCTAAGGAGCGTGAAAATACCTTAACACCTTGATGCTCTTCACAATCCATTATCAGCTAGAGAAGGGACACCATAATATCCAAATCCCAAGTATCACAGATTAAAGACACGATACACAGCAATAATCAATTTTAATTACATTGTTTCATCCACAATCACCCTGCAAACAGCTTGGGAGCTAACTGGATCAATAAATGAATTCCCATCAGTTGCAACGAGCTGCACATTCAAATCCTTGCCTATGGCTACAGAAAAAAAGAGTTTGTTCTCAGCTTTATCAGGACAAGATCATTTTAAAATTGGCTCAAGCTGCAGATCACAGCATCGCCAGCCCACTACTTCCCAAAGGCTCACTGCAAAGGGCAAGGCTTTCAGATAGTACGTACCCACCACAGTGGTCTTCATTATATTCGGTATTTGAAGCATAAAACATTCAACAACAGGACAATTTAATTCCTAAAACCAGTCAATTGTGTTTGCTGAATTAGAGTGTGTGACTGAGTTGGTAAGTGCTATGAAGGAACAAGAGTGAAACAAAAACCCTGTTTAAAATAGGTCGCTCCTTTAGAAAATTTTGTAATTACACACTGCAAATGCATTTGCATGTTCAATGAGTAATACATGTTTCTTGCGACGAGAAAGCCTGGAAAAGCTTAATCAAAGCCTAGCTTATCAGCAAAGGCTAATTGGCTTCCATAGTGCATCGTCCAGCAGAATCCAGCATTAGTACAAGCTTCAGCAACCACTAGTTGGCAGAAAATCCCTATTTATTTTGATAACAGAGGTCCTACCTCTGGGGGTTTCCACGACCACATAATCAGGTGGTCCAGCAGTCGCCCATCCCACGCCCTCCAGTCAGCATCACCCAGTTAATCAACTCGACAGCCAGGAAAGATGGGAACTGACCATGATGCAAAGAGTAATTTGGGAAGGAAGGAAGGTACAAGGGTGATACATAACGAGTTGAAATCTTTTTCTTTTAATGCAAAATAGAAACTAATTAATAAATTGCCATGAGTAATGCAACGCAAAAATGCAAAATAATGATGGACTGAAGTTTTCCCTGCAGTGAGCTGTCATCTCAGTTTGTGAACTGTAAGGCTGATTTCCCCAGCGTTATGCAAAGAAATGGCCCTTTTTCCTTTTATTTAGACTTCATATTTTATCCACTGAGTCTTCTTTACACTGAGGCGGGTTTGCAGGCAAGGAATAAACATAAGCCTTCTCTTCCTGGGCATGATCTGCCTGTGCAAAAATGTGGTAATATTCTGAGGAAGCACATCTTAGTACTTCCAGCCTTGGATTTCCATCAGGACAACACATGACAGCAAATGACAAAATCTAAAGAAAGTCAGACCTTACAGGGGGTGGGGGTTAAACACATTTTATATAAAGATGAATTTAGTCATTTAACACTTCATCTGAAATCATCTTACCTCTGTGTCACAGCTTGAAATTGTTATAAACAACCTACTAGAAAGTATCACGAGATATCATTGGCTTGGTGCAAGTCAACAGCAAGGAGCTAGAGCCAGAATTTATTGCCACACTAAACCCAGTACACAGGAAATATTTTTTTCCAATTCAGTGACTAATTCAAGGGTGAAGAATCAAGTCCCACCAGGATCATCTCTAAGTATCTTGTGGCCATTTGCCACCAGGCTGCAACAAAACAGTACCTTCTCGGAGTCACACACACAAAAGCAGGTACTGTACAGTGCAGAGGTAACCGAGATAGCTCTGTAAGCATTACAGACTCGTCAGTACAGCACTTCATCACTGAGAATCTGAGCTAATTAGCACTGTCCCATTGACAGCATCACATTAGGATCCAACCTGTCCCCTCCAATGGCACTGCCTGGGGTGGAGTAGGTGCAGCTCATCCAGCGGCGGCCAAGGCACCTCTGGAGGATGCACGGTGCACGTCGCACTAGCGTTTGGCATTCAGATCACCCAGCTATAAAACCACAGCTACAACAGTTAAACACAAGCAAAACAATCTAATTTTGTGCTTCAGAAGACCAACTAAGAGTCCCCTCACCATCTGTAAATTCAAGTGCCAGACCTGGGCGATTAGGACCGCGTGTTTCCTAGGTGATAAGCCTTTCATTTTTCTGGAAGACATTTGAAAGAGAGCATAGGAAGATTAATCCTCCCAAGAGAAGGGAGAGTTCACCAGCTAATTTCTCTTGCATTTAAATGTAATAATTAGGTGTATTGATTCTTCTGCTTTGTTCCTTACCACTATAATGAAATAATTAAGACAACTTCAAGGAAATATTTGAAAGCTCATTTCACATCATCTCTTCAAACACGGGCCACCTAACACTTATGTGCACACTCAAAGGGAAAAGCAAAGGCAGACTCGCGCCTTATTTATCTCCGTAATTCATCAGGCACCAACTTCAGGCAGTGAAGTGCTGCCTCAGGCTCCACTCCATTTGCTGCCTATCATGACTATGAACAGCAACACAAACCAGATCCATCTGGTGCGACCAGGGCACACATTGCTCTGCTAAGCTCTCACAGTATCTTGTTATCAAGGGGGACTGGAAAGAGGCTAACCCCCTCCAAGAGTTATAAAGGAAAAAAAAAAAAAAAAAAAGCAGCAATGTTTCTAATTCCCCTTGCAGAGCCTCATGGTAGTATTCTTGCAAAATATTATACAAATGTTATTTCCAGTTCAAATTTTTAAGTTTAAGATTCTTGGAAGATAATGCTAAAGTGTCTACACTGAAGAGTGCTCACCATCTCCATTCTCTCAGCACAACCAGGTTTTTCAAAGACAAGGAGACCCCTGAAGGGCTCAATCTTTGCACTGCATCCACAGGAGGAAAATGTCCCCCTGAGACAAGAGTTTTGGGGGCTCCCTGATGGTCCTTGGGGATGGACAGCTTGGCTGAACAGATCAGGTCCTGAGCTGTATGCATCGTGCACACCTGCATAGATACCCAGTGAGAGCCAAAACTGGAACAATTATTAGAAGGATGAATGAGGATTTTAAACATGTAAAAAGTTCTCAGGGAAAAGCCACTTAAATTGAAAAGGATTTTCTCATGCCTAATTCAACATTACTAATTCAACAGTTGATAAGAGTTCTCTGATCTCTCCAGCACGTCTCAGATTTAAATAATTTTCAGCAATTTTGTATTAAATAGCCTTTAAACTATTAATCTTGTAAAAACACAGGGAAATGCATATGCATTTTAAACTTCAAAAAATACCACTAAGCCCAGCTGATGCAAAATCATAGTCTCCCAGCTGCTGAGGGGCAAAGGGGATGACTGAAAAGGAAGAGCTCGCTCCCCCAAAAGCACACAGACACGCTTGTCCTGGAATCGGACACCAGATGCGTCAGATGTGGATGAGCATTTAGGTCCAAAGTGAGGACCAAACCTTCCAGAAGCGAGGCATTTACTGCAGGCTGTGATCGCTGGAGTATCTTGACCCAAGAAGCGAAGCCGGAGCCCTCTTTGCCTTTTCCCTTCACACAAAGCTCGCTCAGACCCTCGTGACTCTGGCACAGTATTAGATATTAACACTTAATAGGTGTCTCCTGTATCTAGTGGTCACTCTGACAGCAGGGGACCAATGTTTATGATTGAACACTTCAAACAGAAATCTTAGATGTGGCTACCTCTCAGGAGCAGGAAACATCTGAGGAATGTGTTTTTCTGATATTTATACTGCCTTAGAAATGAAGGGTGTTTTCTGTATGACTCACATCCATGTTTTTCACTTGTGATATTTTTAAACTCTGAGATCCAACACTGATTGAAGTGCAAAAAGTGTGACTTTTCCCCTGTCCTACCCCAAAGGGCCTTTCGGCCAGGTACAGGTGACAGCAGGAACTGGGAATGGGTCACCTCCAGGTTTACAATGGGGATAAAAAGCCTAAAAGAAATAGCTTTGGGATTTATGAACATCAGTCATACGTGAAAGCTGAAACCTGTCGGGTTTAATGAAAAAGAAGTACATAGACCCATTTCCTATGAGAACGACATGCAGATTTGAAAACAAACAGAAAAACCCACCGAGAATAAGGGCTCCTTTCTCTCCCCCCCCCAACCCAAGAGTATCTTTACAGTCTAGATCAGAGTTAAATTTTAAAAATACAACTAATTAAATAAACAATTCAAGGAGCTATTCTCATGACAAGTGATCCAATGCAGATTGTTTACATGAATTTCCTCCCATTGCACATCCCATCTCAAACTCAACATGCTCATATGAAGGCACCACGCAGAAACCCACACCTGTCACAGCTACACGGTACAGGCTGCACACAGACTGTCCAGGTCTGAAGTGTCCAAGCCTCAAAGAGCCAAAAGATGCAGAAAAGAAACACAACAAATAATGATGAAAGAGTCTCAATGCTTTGAAACTGCTCCCCGGAGTCCAGCTTCTCTTTCAGCTTGGAGAAGGCTGAAAGGTTCCTTGCTGGAGCAAGGCTCACCATGAAATCTTGTTGGCTGGGCTAAAATGTCTTTAACATCAGGTGAATGTAAATGCTGCCTTTCTTGAAATACAGTTTAGTTCCTTTATAGCATCATTCAAGAGACATAAATACCAGCCTCGAGCTCAGACAGACACAACTAGCTGTTCAAAGGAAAATCATGGGCAAGATTTTGCTCTGGGCAGAAGGATTTTGCTAATGGTTTTGAAAACATTTTTTTTCTGCAGGAGCCAGAAAAAAGAGGAAAGTTGAGGCAGAACTACCACACAAGCAGTCAGAATAATGATAAAACTTGTAAACTTGAGAAAAGGTAAGAGGGCTTTCTGCCCAGCCAGGGGGAAAGAAGCGGTGACCGCGGTGTCTCTCACCGGACACAGGAGCACACCGGGTTCCTCCGTACTGCCAGCGTGAATAAACACGAGTGCATCACTGAAACACCTGAAACAACTTCTTTTAAAAGAAATAACCTGAAAAGGTCTGAAAACTTGTCTAACAATTTATATCAAAAGGGGTAACATTATCGCAGAAACCCATTCAGTCTATACAAAAATCTCTCCAGCTCTCCAAGTGACAGGGAACACACTGTTTTCTTTGCAGTAACCCCGAACTGTACAAGATACAGAGCTGAAATACATTTCCATTCAGATAAGTTATCTCTTCTCCTCCCCACCAGCAGCTTTTAAAAAAAATGAGTCTCAAACTTACAGCACTGGAGGGCTTTTTCTTCTCAGATTTTTAATTCACTGGCATCATAGAGACCTTTAGCAATTCACAGTGTGAAGAGCACTTTCTCTTCGCATTGCCCTGCTTTGAGCCAGTTTATACGGCTGCTTCATTACTTACATTGCATTACACAGGGGCAAACAAAGCAGCCGCGCTCCTCTCCGCAGCAGACGTGCCCCAGGGCCAGGACGAGACAGATGTTTGCCAGCGCCCCACATCAGGCACAGAGGCTGGGCTGCCCGGCTGTTCCACCCCAAAAGCCCCTCTGCAGTGCCGAGCCAAACAACACACTTCTTACCCTCACGCTAACTTGAAAGCGGGGTAAGTCAGAGAAATGCTGCAGAGGAGGCAGCCGCATCATCAGGCTACACTAATCAAGGTGGTGCAATCAGCAAAACCAAAAAAAACCCAAACTACCCAAACCACCACCACCACCACCACAAGACTTGTAGGCGACATGCAAATCCTGTTGAACCATGGCATGGAACACCAGATGGATCAGATTGTATTTCTTCCTGTCTCTTGCCGTGATGGTCTCAGCTATTTGTTCTCCATCAAGCCCATGGGACCCAAGCCAGACTCCTCAAACCCTGAAGCCACTCTCCCCACATGTGGTTTTGGCGACAGTTTCATCGGGGGTGAAGAGTCACATATTTCAGGTTTAGCAGCTGTGACCAACTAACACATAAAGCTTTCGCCCTGTTACTGTCTAAGGAAATGGAGTGTGGCCAGAAAATCCCACAGGTTTTCTTCATGCGTGTTCAAAGCAGAGCACTCCTGCAGCTCATCACCTAACTCCTGACCGCTGCTCCTGCGAGACGTGTCTTTTCCCTGGGCCCTTCCCATCCATACACGCTATGTGTTGGCTTTCAACATCACAAACAATACAGGTTTCCTCACTTCACTCTCTGAGGGCACCTGCACTTCCTTGGTATCGTGGTAAACTGATGGAACGCCAGGAGGCCAGTCTATAAGCAATACATGAGCGCTATATGTGGCACGTTGAATCTGATTTCACTGGGTACCACCATATGGAACAGAATCTCAGCGGCATCAAACGTTTACCTAAACTCCATTAATGTCTTCTCCAAGCCAATATTTATAGCATACACACCAGTAGCTGCTGTCAGAGTGTGTATAAATGTTAAACTGAACTGTTAAAGAAACATAATGACAGATGTAGAGATGCTGAAGAGTGCAATCTATTCTAATTTATGATAATTTATTTCCATCATCTGGAGCCCTATTCAGAAGAGAAAGCTGAATGCATCCCAAAGCGCATCACAGGGTGGAGTATAAAAATCCCCAGAAAAAAAAATAAAATCTCTTTTAAACGAAGCAAGAGTACTCTTGTCCTAACACCCAGGACGTGCTCAGCAATCTCTCTGTGCAGAAGCAATACAGATGTGGGGTACACTCCAGCCCTGCCTCCCAGCAGCCCAGTGACATGCAGGGGTTTTTTTTTGCAAGCTGGGAACTGTTTGTCCCATGAGAGATGTTTGATCATTGCTGAGTCACTACTTTTTAGGGACTAGGCTGCACAAAAAACCCATTTATGAGCTCTGTCAGAGCCTCTTCAAGCTGCAGCAACAACCAACACTGCACCCATGGGTGGCCAGCACTAATGAGCACATAAAAACTATTTTTAAAAATGAGCAAACTATGCTATGGTGAGCTGTATGGCAGAAAAAGCTTCCCTATGTCAGTGCTCAGCAACGCAAGCTGTGCTGGATCAGATCTGCCATGAGACCCAAGCCCCATCTCAGTCTCCTGTTGCTGTTATTCTGCTGCAAAAACGATGATGGGGAGGATGAAAAAAAAAAAGGGGGGGGGGAAAAGGCAGTGATATCATTTGGTCCCTGCAGCGGGGAGTGCTCATTTTCATGGCATTGTCCCTCCGTGGGAAGCGCCATAACGTGGTGGCGGGAGGCTTTGTGCCGCGTGGCACACCCAGCATCCCCCACATATGTCACCCCACCGCGAAGCCAGCTCCTGCTGCCTGCCAGGGCCTCACAATCTGGCCAGGCACAGATTTTTGTGCTGGAACGGGCACCCTCTCCGCTGAGCTGCCTGCCACGAGTGACAGGCTGTGATGGCAGAGCATGCACAGCCCAAGGGCCAGCCCAGCAAAACAGGGAGGCTCAGGGATGCTGCCCACAGATTCTCTGCTAAAGTGGACTGTGCTGCCTCTGTGCAGCTCTGAAAAACTCCATGTTTGGCCAAAAAAAAGGGCCAGGCATGCAATATAAGCATAGACTACATACCAATATGCACATACTGTCTTCAAAGTCAGATGAAAATTTTCCACCAGAACCATTTTCTGCATTTTAGACTCTCCCATCTTTTCCCAAAACAGTTGTCATCCCTCAAAGAACGTTGACTCTCCTTTGCAAATCCCAGTGCTAAAGGCTCGCAATATCTCCCCTGGGAGCACTACCGCTGTGCCTCCCAGAAGGCTGGGTTGGCCCCTCGCGCTGAAATATTGTAGTTTCTGGTACAAATATTTCTTCATTCATGATCTCACCAGAATGCCAGTTTCCAATGGAAATAGAGATTAAAAATTATTTTTCCCACAAGGAAATGAAATTACTTTTCCCAAATCAGCTCTCCCAGTGACTCTCTCTGATGCAGCAACGACAGATGCTTCCCTGACATCTAGGTACAGCCCAAATCACAAAGGACAAATACTCCACGTGCTCCTCAGTCACCTGCCCCAGGGTATAATACACGAAGAAACTCACTCTAAGACCTTTCCTTGCCATGAAAACACCACGTGCTCCCAGCTCGCTTACCTCCTCCTGTCATCATCGAAGCCCAGCCACCAACAGTGCAGGGGAAGCACTTAATTTGAAGGGGAAATGTTTTTATTTGAAGACTTTTCCACACATTTAGAAATCAGCTGCTTGGTGTGGCTGCTTGGCTCCGTGCCGCTCAGGACCCACATTCTGCACGGCTGCGTAGAAAGCCAGCACCTGCCAAACGCTCCCAAACTGGGCACCTGGCTGGGACTAAGCAAGGGATGTGCCCAGCCAATGCTGCCCAGCATTGCTTCTGCTCTCTGACTGAGGGATCAAACTTTATTAATTATCCCACTTGAAACCCATTCTGGTTTGCAATAAAAATCTCTGCTCCTGGCCTCAACCCTCTCAATGAATAATTCCATCACAAAAACTCTTCTTGCAGCACCATTCACAGAAGTAGATTAAAAACGGGGAAGAGAATATATTCAAGAAGAAGCTCTATTGAGCCATACTTGTGAATAATCTCTCTGTCCACATGCCCTGGGTCACCAGTTGGAAGAGTCAGTTTGTGATGCACTCCGTACTGGGCAGGTTATCCATACCCAAACGCATCCTTGCGTCTGCATGCAGGATTAGAACAAAACGCTGCTACGACACAACAGCAGATACCATGTGTATCAGCTCGCTGAGATCAAAGGCACACAGCAGCAAAGAATTTAATTAAAAATGTTCAAATTAAACAGGAAGGCATCCATTGTTTAATTTTTTTGGCAGGCGTGTTCCTTCAAACCAGTCCCTAATTCCACTCCAGCACGCTGCCTGCCCTTGGAGATGGCAATCAGGAGAGCTCTGCCGCATTGATCGGCTGCTGGATTTGGAGGTGGGGGAATCCCACACTCCTTTGGTTTTGAAGCACAGTCTCTGAAAAAGCACTTGGAGGAACTGCTCAACTCCAAAGGATAATTACTGCAATACACATATTCTGCAGTAATAAGCCAAGTTCCAGTATTAAAACCTAACCCCACTGGGCTGAGCATGATCTACACCCAAGGGCATCATTCCCCCCATCAGTCCCAACAGGGAGCTGTGACCTTGGCGTGTTCAACCACTCCCAGCCACCACTCTCTCCCTGCAAAGCTTGTTTTAAATGGGGTTTAAAAAACTGATGCAGAGCAGTGCTTTTTTGTACCTAACTTAGCCTCTGCATGAGCAGCAGCAGGGGGGAAGCAACTATGTGGTTTTAAACCTGCACACAGATGGGGGGCTTGTCTTGTTTTGCTTTGAGCACACCTCCAGCACACAGCCAGGGAGAAGATTATTCTGAGAACTCTTCAAGCAAGGCTCAAGTTTTCTTGTTAAATAACTGTAAGATGTTTCCTGGCATCCTGGGGTATTTTGACTTGGACGCTGAAGGTAGCCTTAGGCCATCATACAGCCCATGTGAGGGAGGCTGAACCAAGCAGCCAGTTCTATCCTTAGTTTTTGGGAAGCTGGCAAGGAAGATTTTTCTACTTCTGTAGCATTATTTGGGGTACCACAGAGGCTTTTCACCTAATATTAGGAAGATCAGAACACTCCGTGTCAAACATGGGGCCCCAAATACAAGCACCCAATGTGCGAGTGCCAAAGGATTTGAGCTGAGGCTTATCACTGCAAGCCAAAGATAGTTTGGATTTGCATCACCTGAGAAATAACACAGGAGGGCAGAGCATTAACATCGGGAGAAGTGAAGACGGAGGACAGCCATAATAAACTTTTTTTTTAAATTCAAAGAACTACTGAAGAGCTGTTACTATAAATTACCTCCTGATGTATCAACGATCTTGCTGATGCTAGGTAGCATTTTTTTCAGAGATCTTCTGGGCAGAATTTCACCCTCAGTACTTCAGGTTCTTGAACACTTCTAGTGAATATTCAGTCAGGCTGCTTGCAGCAGGCTCTGGTATTTCTCATGGAATAAAGATCAAGTTGACAGGTCGGGAGTTTTGCAAGACAGTCAAATCAGATTTATTTCTGACAGCAGGTCTGGGACTGTACACCTCCCATCTAAAGATTTATAACACTTTATTAAAATCTTCCTGCACCACTGTTTTTCTCCTGCTTCCTTAACAGAGAGAAACGGGAGACCACCTCCCCACTGCTGCCTGGCATATCCCAGTGCCTAAGATGCTTGTCGGGATTCTCTTAGCAAACATCCCCAATCCCCCAGCAAAAGCCCTGTGTAGGGCATCAAGTTCTCTGACCACTCTGAAAATACTCACAATAAATTCTGCTGGGCATCTGCACCAGCACTTAGCTGAGAACAGGAGCCCACAGAGCTCCCCCCACCCCAATTTTTATCCCAACCTCCAGCTGCAGCACTTTCTGCTCCCCACAGCAGGAGCTCAGCATCTCCCGCTGGCTCTGCCTCTAACCCAGCCTTCTCCCCAGATGCTCAGGCATTTTGGAAAAGGCACAGACAGAACAGCTTGTTCAGAGAAACACATCTATCTATCCATTAGAACACCACAAAGAAAGGGAAGGTAAAACAATAAAGGGCAATGAGCACATTACTGCAGCCTTTCCTGGCCAGTTTTCCTGCATCGTGCACATACCCCACAGCTCCCAGGACCAAAGCTGGCATCAGGCTCGTGAGACCTTTCTGCTTTCCTCTCCACACTGAGGACCATAACATCACTTCACGCCACAGACAGCTGCCCATCTGCAAAACCCCCCCTCCTGAGGTGCCACATCAGTCTAATCCTCTGCGGATCCTTCCCCAGCAGCATGATGAAAATACTCAACCACGGCAGTGACCGAGCTGCCCAGGGCAAAGCTCCCTGCCTGGACTGACTCCCTCCCCCCACAACCACCCTCTGAGCCTGACCTACAGGAGTTCTCACCTCACCATGCACTTCAGCTTTGATCTGAGCAGTTTGCAAATGCACACAAGTACTATGTGAAAAAATCTTCTGGATAGTGCACCCATCAATGCGCCTGCATCCATAGGCTGTTAATGAGGCAACACCTAAGATTTTTTTGTTTATGTAAAAAGTTCTTGGAGAATACTTCCTTACTTGACTGAATGCCATTACCAAACCCTTTTAATATCATAATTTGTATCTACAATTATAATCATTGAAACCCCCATCATTTTAGGCAATTTAAGCATTTCCTTAAGAATGGAGAGCAAGATTAGCTTTTCTACCCAAGCAAAGTATTCTGAATGGGAAAAGACTTCATCCAAAGACAAACCCAAGAAGTCTCTACAATAACCAGAAGATAAAACTGTGCAAACTAAACAAAGCAAAAGCTTACAGTTTGTCTATATTCAGTACTCTTGCCAAAAAGCAAGCAAGCTGTCACCTTAGCAACTATGTCACACTTGGCAGTACATATGCCATTTTGAACAAACACCGTAAAAGCAGCACCTCCACACTGTATGTTCCTTTCCATAATGTTCTTCCCAGCACTTTGCAGATCCCTCCTGAGAGTAAAAGCCATTAAGACCCCTTTGGCCAGCTGCTGGGCTGGACAGCCAGACAGACAGCCAAGTGCTGTTCTCCATGCTACACCCCAGGACTGTAATACTACTACACCGCTTCTATTCGGTGCCCAAGGAGAAAGCTGCCCTTGCAGAGGTGGGAGCACTTTGCTTTCCATCGCCAGCCCCTCGCAGAGCCCAGCGTTCCCTGCTCCCCGCCTCTTCCCTTCTCCCACATCAGGAGGGGGTCCCCTCTCCCGGAGCACAGCAGGGACTTCAGCCAGCACCCAGGAGGTCTCCTGCCCCTTGCAATCACACGTAGTGTGATGAATGATGAAAATGAGGAAAGGGTTTTATCACAAGCACCTCCAAGCCTGTCCTCCCCTGACTGCAACATTTGAATCTAGAGATGTCAACACGCAGGGCTTTCACCCGGGGCTCCAATTATGCAGATGCTGATTTACAGAGTGATGACTGAAACATCTCCCTCATAAAAATGGGCAAGGAGACTGTGTACGTCTAATGGCAGAACCTCTATCTCCACGCATCTTCTTGCTAGTTTGAAAGTCAGATCATTTTTGTTCTTCCTTTCATAGAAACCTGGTTTGCATATATAATCAAATTTAGCATTAATGAGTCTCTCTCTTCATCTTCTATTCCTAATGCTTCAAACAGCCACACTCAGATAATGTCAGCAGATTCTGCCATCAAGAAGGTGGCTTACCATGAGGAGACTTGACCAGTTTCACCCAGGGATTTCCACGGAAACAGTCCATAACTCCAAAGACTCCTGCCTCGAGCTCTGTATCTCAAACACACGTGCTAATCCTACATAATTCCTTTATACCAGATCCCACTCTGGGCTGCTTGAGAACCATCAGGATTTAAATGAACTGTTAGGTGACCTTTTAAAATCAACTCTTCCATGATCACATGAGCCTAAACGGAAAATGGTAGGCACTTTTCCAATGAAAGATGTCATTTATTTGCAATGTGGTCAGACATTGCTGACCTTTTCTTCCTCCCTCCTCGCCTGTATCAGCATTTGTACCATTTTAACAGCAACTTTTTGATGGGACAGATTAGCACAGTTCTCAGCTTCCAACGAGATACTCACACGCACGTGAACAGCATGCAGAACAGCCAGCTCTCTGCAGCCTGTGTAAAACCATAGGATCACAAGACAGATTTTCTGCTCTTTCATTTGTGTTCTGGGTTTTCAGTCTTTAGGGCTTCCATCCTTTTTCTGCTACCCTGACCTAAAAGCCTGTGGTTTATCAAAGCCAATGGTTTCAGAATCACAAAACTCCCAGAAGCTGAGACTTTAAGACCACAAGGTAAAATACGATGTAGGCACTGTTAATCTTCTGCTGCCTTTATCCCAGTCCCACTGACAGAGTGACACACGGGTTTCACACCTGCCTTCAGTATGACTACAAAAACTTTTCAGATCTTTCCTATTGCACACAACAGAACTTGATGTCTAAGGACAAAACCCACCTCCCAGTTCCTCCTCATAAAAATAACTTGTTCAACAGAGCTTCCTGCCTGCAGATTACCAATGCCCCGGTATGTGCCCAGAAGGCGTACATCCAATGACAAGGACCGCTCAAGCAGACTCCCAGGGCCTGAGTCTGATGGATGCTCACGTCTCATTCTTCCACTGTGGCAATTTTGGTCTGCGCAGAGATGCAGTACATTTTGCATGCATTATGCTAAGCTGCCTATAAGAAATCATCCAATTAATGACAGCTTACAGAGGAGGGTTAGTTACAGGGTAATTACCTTTCTAATATTAAAATAACATAGAGATGGATTTACATTTTTTGATTAAGTAGCACATATTTTATGGACCTGACACTACACATACAAGACCTTTGAGGTAGTACCTGGGACCAGGTTTTCAAGAACAGTTAGGTACCTACATCCCAAGGCAGACATCAGAAAAATTGACAATATCTTTTTTACATGTGTTTGTGTATCTTACACATCAAGATGGATGAACCCAGCACTAAATGCAGCATCCGATCCTGGCACTGCATAAGCAACATCACCAGGCAAAAAGAAATATTCTTTTTATTAAGGTTTTCCTTTCAATATGAGGGTACGGAAGATCAAACACTCAACTCTTCCAGCCAGGCATCCACGAGCAGCATTAAGCTTCAGCAAAGTTATCCTTCTCCACCACCTGAAGCCCATACCAGAGTAGACAGCAGGCTCCTGGTTAAGCAAAAACTAAACAAGCACAAGCAAACATGAGGAAGAGTCTCAAGCAACTATAAAATATCTCATGTCCATAATACTCTATACAGAGCAAACTACTAATCACACACGCCTCATGCAAACACTGCCTTCTTAATTTTTTTTCATTCATTTTCAGCATCTCAAGATATCTAGGCTTTTCTGGGACACACTTGAAAGCATGCAGCTACTTATGTCCATTCATATGCATGCAAATATAATCCAACAAAAGCACTCCACGGCCAGATGAGCAATCAGCAGCATTAGGACAAAAGACAAGACTTATTATCAGTCTTTCAAGATTCAGATTCCCTTTGCCTTCCAAACACACACCTGTTTGCAAGGCAAGGGTTGCTAACCCTTTCAGAAGCTATACAATCAAAGCAAGCTTGACTCTTGCTGGGTTGGCAACAGCCTGGCCTTCTTCCTGGCTCACGAGTCAAATGATCAGATTGTGAAGGCAAGGAAGCAAAGCAAGGTCAGCTTAGTTCATGTACACACAGATTTCTGAAAGCACCTTGCAATTCCTTTGTCCAGTTTCCACCAGAGATGAACGGGGATTTGTTGTCCAAAAACCCTGAGCTGCTTTGGAAATCTTTGGCACATCCCATGAAGATGCTCATGAGCAGTGATGATCTGCAGTCATGCAATGGATTTTTTTTTTCTGGACAAAGGCAAGAATTAAAACAACTCCTCAGACACGTTTGGGTTCACTGAACATCCCAATGTCCACTTCCAAGTTATCCTATCAAGAAAAGCCCTAAGATTTGTCCTGCAACATAAATGACTCACATCTGCCCTGGTACAAGCAGCACCGGCTTAGACTGAGCATCCTGTATGGTCTTTGTCCCCAAAATACCCCCTCTCTGCTGTGCCCATACCAGATTCAACGGGACTGTACACTGGCGGAGCAGGGAGTTTGCTGCACGGTATTTTAAAACAACAACCCGCAGATAATCAGCAAGGCAATCACAGTACCTCCCACCTTGCAAAACGGTGGATTTTCTGCATCTTTGCTATTTATCAAGGGTTACAGGGAAAGGCGTTGCGGACAGCACTGCAGCTCCTGTTACTTTACAAGAAAACTGGACAAATGTCAGGTTGCTTCGGGTCTGGCAGGAGGAAAATTGTGATTTGTAGCAAATCACTGTGAGGAAGCAGAAGTAAATAAAAACCAAAGCTTAGTGATACAAAGTTTCCATTTTTACACAAATATTTTTGCAGGTCACCAACTGATCGTACACAAGGTAGTTCGTACCCACATCACGCTGCAATGCACAGAGCCCTGCTTTTCACTGATTTGCTTTTGTAGGGCTCCAGAGAGGCAACAACTGCGAAACAAATAATTGACCACAACTGACAAACTTGTTTGTCTTGCCCACTTTTTGTGGACCCCAATAAAAGCAGTCTAAACACACCCAGAGGTCCACAGGACTGAAATTAATCCAGGGAGACAAATGAACGTATTTCTTCTCTTTCATCTTTCCTTGTTCATTATTGTCAGGTGCGTGCATAGGAGAGTCATTGCTCAAGTGAGGTTGTAATAGTTTGTGACATTGCAACTGGTTGTAGTGCCAGAGTAGATTATCACGAGAAATAAGCTTCAGAAGGACACCCTCATCTCATGCAAAGGTCTGTGGAGCAATAGCCAGCGGAATAAAGAGGAGCAAGAAGAACCATGGCTTTTAAACAGCTTTTCCCTGTCCCCAGTACATGCCATGAAGCAAGAGTTGACTCAAAGCTGGAAACACCCAGGGCCTATCTCACACAGCTGTGTGCAGTTTTTCAAGGCCAGATTTGTGATCTGTATATTGGAAGTCCACAATCTCTTACCAAGGCACAGTTCAAAAAAATGCTACTCTTGCTTAATTGCTACAAGTCACTTTATTTTTTTTCCTCTCAACCTTTCCTGGGCCTGAGCCAATGTTGTCTCTTAATGGCTTCTAAATGCAATTTCTTGGCTAAAAATAAAATTACAAAGTACATGGTAAATACAAATGAAAACACATTACAGTGCTGTGAACATTCAGAAGAATCAGTCTTATCTCAGCATCTTCTCTCTGGGTGTTAGGTGATGGCCAAAGTAGAAGACTGAAGAAGGTCAGATCAACTCCCTGCTCCTCGAGAGAGGTCCATGTCTGGGCCAGACTACAGGTAAACTGGAATTTGCATATCTATAGATTACTTCTCCAACACTTCCAGTTTCACACCTGAGAAACTTACAGCCACCCCAGTTGTCACCCAACTTGCAAATGTTTGCACTCGTTAATACACTAATTTCAGCAGCACCGTTGTCCAAGAATTTTATTAATAAAGACACACTGACCCCTGAGCCACTGTGGTTCTACCCAAACCGCTCAAAAGATGAGAGCGGAAATTCAAGGCTGGACTGCCTGGACCAGCTGAGAACATTTTTGGTCTACACCATCTCCACCCTACCAGCCCCTCTGAGGAAGCCTCCCACCTCTGCCATGGGTGCCGCAGCACCACAAGCCTCCCCCAAGGCACAAGAGCCACCCAATGCCCAGAATCCCTGTCACCAGCCAGGCGACGAACTTCATTTCTCTGCAGATGCGACCTAGGACTCGAGTGGGAGGTGTCAGAAGTGCCACAGGTAGCATATGGGCTATAGTACACAAACAACAGGGCATAAACGCCAGTTTTCCCCTTCTGAGATCACAGACAGGGCTTTCCCCAGGTCTGTGCCCCACCTGCTGGCTTTTCACACCAAAAATCCCAAACTTGGCTTTCTGGGAAATACACATTTAAAAAGCCTAGAGTTTTCCAAAAGCAGAAGTTAACACTTCCCTTTTAGATGACAAATAAACCAAAAGAAAGCAACATTAAATTCAACTGCACTTGTTTTCCTGATTTTGAAAACTCTGTAAAACAGGGTGTTATGATCCAGGTGCCACGTCACCGGCACCACACCAGTCACACCCTCTGCCAGGTGATTACTGTAAAACTCCGAAGAACTCATCAGCATTAACAAGAGCAGATTTAATAAATTCCACTGTCACCAGCGCATTTTGCATAAAAAAACCCCACTCACACATCATTAACACCTGAAATGGAACAGCTGTAAATCCAGCAATTAGCAGTGTAATTTGACTGTTCTGACCAAGTGCACCCAGGGCTGGGAGGCTGCTGGGGAATGTGAAAGCAGCCGCAGAATCAGCTGGAGCATTTGGTGGATTTTAAAGTTTAAAATTATAATTAGGCTGAAAAAAATGAATCAGAGAGAGATGGACACTTAGTTTAGACCAGATATGGTAGAGAGAGTTGGATAGCAGTCAGTAGACATAGTGAGAGGAGAAGGAAGATGGAAGGAACAAGATGAAGTGAACAGAGCTGGAATTTGGGTAATCCAAAAAAGCCTTTCAAGTACATATATATATAAAATTAAAAAGAAGAAAGTCTTCCACAGTCTGAGATGTCATATCATACACTAAAATGTGCTTAACTCTACTCACACATATGTTTCAAAAAGGGAAAAAGTAATTTCTTAGACCATCTTAAATATTAACACACTCTGCACCCTTCTCCCCCATTCCCTGATTGCCAAGGACTGACGCACCTCAGCCCTACCAGCAGAGCTGTTTACGTACAGCTGCTGTACATTTATATATACACACACAGACAACCTACAGACAGAGCAGCCAGAAGAGTTCCAACAAGAGGCACTCAACCATGACAAAAGCAGCTTTTATATTCAGCTGTTGGAAGAAGTCAGTCCTAGAAACTGCCAAGAGAAAAGAGTTCCCACTCGCTGTCCCAAGGATGCCAACGCACCGGGGGAACGGCTTCCTCGAGGGCACGGCTCGTGCCCCTAAGCCCAGGGCCCTTCCCAGAGGAGCTCGCTTCCCAACCACCCCCAGCCACAGCTTCACCAGGCAGAGTCGAGAGCCCCCACTCCCTGCAGCTATTTGCCACAGAAACAGCTTTGCTCCTCATCCTCCTGCTTCACAGTGAGCACCCTCAGAGCGGTGCCTGGGGCTCAACCCCTGGCTGTCCTGACTTCTCCTCCAGGTAAGAGCAGCAGCGCCAGTTTGCAGGAACTCTGGATGAGGAACACAAGGGACTTTGTCCATCCTTCGCATGCAGGTCACCCCACTGTGGGGCCACCTTGTCCCAAGCCCACAGCACCACCACATCCCCATCACCCAGCTATGCAAGACCGGGTGCTTCGAGGTCCCCAGTGGGGACAAGGACGCTGACTGCGGGCAAGGACCAGGTCTGGGGCGAGCAGCTGCCCCCAGCACGCCAAAACACCCCCTCGCAAACACCCCACAGCCGGGCTGCGCGCAGCGGGTGCTAACATGTGGATAAATGCAACCGCACGTGGACGCACCCCCCAAAATACACGGCTTACATAATTCCCCAACCAGTCGGCGTTAGGGGAATGTGATTAATCCTCCATGACATGTTCTGAACTTTCCGTTCAGAGCTGCTCTCTCCTCCCGCAGACCTACTGGCGATGGATGTCATTTGACCTGCAGACTTCACTACGAATGAGCATCAGAGCAACAAACAGTGACATTGCTCCGCAAACCAATTATCTGCCTCCTTCCCCGCTCGGCCCAGAGACAAGTTTGCTAAATGCATAATGAGGATTTCCTCCCCCACCCCTTTAAAAA
>NW_010138669.1:0-1280 GCF_000699245.1 Pterocles gutturalis
ACCGCCCCCCGCACCGTGCCAGCATCCCACAGCAATCTGCATCCCGCCTGGTACCCGGGGCTCTCCATCCCTGCCCCACGTGCCTAAAACCAGGCACAGGTGAGTCCCCCCTCTCCCCAATCCCATGGCTGTGCTGGGGGACAGCAGCGCTGGGAAGGCTGCTTGGAACAAGACCAGTTTCCCCAGTATCCCCACAGGTGTCTGAGCAGAGCCGCTATTAAAAGGGGACCTCACATCCCAGCTCCACCACCTTGGGCTCTCCCACCTGTGCTGCAAAGGCTTCAGGAACAATCCCTCAGGGCTGTTTGCATGGGGATCGACCCCGGATGCCCCGCTGCACAGCCCCGGTGCCACCGTCCCCGCTGCAGGGCATCTGGATGGGACCACGTGCAAGAGAGCCAGAGGCTTGGAGGAGGAAAAAAACCACCCAAAACCCATCAAAATCAGCATTTAGCAAGAAAAGTGACTTTCCCTGGAGCACAGCCCTGGTCAGAGGCAGAACCCAAGACATCCTGGGCACCCCGAGAGCTCCACGGTGCCCTGGGTCTGGCATTGTCCCCTTGGACCAGAAAGGGGGGGACAGGAGGAGAGGTGCAGAACCCTCCTTGCAATGGGATGCTCTGGGTGTTTCTCCCAGCGAGGCCATGCCAGCAGGAGAGGAGAAGTTTCCTGCTCCATTTGGGACAGCCACGATCATCATGGTGCTACTTCCACCAACGTCCCCTCACCCTGGACCCCCAGGGCAGGGGGGAGTCCCTGGGACCTGCAGCTGGAGGACCCCACTCCCACCTTTCCCTGCACGGGGCCAAATTTCTGAGCTTCTTCCTGAGCATCCCCAGCTCCTGTGTCCCCCCCCAGAAGTTCTCCCAGGTTTCATGCCACCAGGTTCGAAGCCCCCCATGCCCCCAGACCAAGCCCGTACCCACCGTCCTCACAGAGGTTCAGTTTGGAGAGGTTCCGTCCCTCGAAGGGCTCCTCGAAGACGGAGCCGTTCTCCCTCTCGCCGAAGGTGTGCAGGTACATGGCTTTGTTCTCCATCCTCCCGCTGCTGGGGCAGTCCCCCAGCGGCCGGGACAAACCGGCCACATGAGATGGCTCCTGGTGGCCGTGGGACGTCCTGACATGGCAGGGGCCTGATCCTGGCTAATGCCACGGGTGGGCTGATGCAGGGGACAAGGACGTGCTGCCCAGGGACCCCCCTGTGCTCACCTGGCAAAGCCAAGCACTACAACCTGGGCTGGTGGGAGGTGTCCTGCCCACGGCAGGGGGTGGGACTCAAT
>NW_010138670.1:0-5521 GCF_000699245.1 Pterocles gutturalis
AGGCTGGGAACAGGGCGGGGAAGGTGCTTTGTGCTTTGTGCTTTGTGGAGCTACCACCTGGCACCCTGTCCTGTGCAAAATAGCAAACAAATGAAATACCTCGTTTCTGTGTGTATATTTGCATTCCACACACCAGGAAAATGACCCCACTTTTGGCACTGGGCAGCCTTCAGGACAGGAGCAACCAGCTTCCTTCTGCCCTACAGTGAATACCAGGAATCCGTAGCAGGAGCTGCAGGGGTGTGTGAGCCCTGTGCGACAGGCCCCTACCGAAATACTGTCCGATTTCATCAGGGCCACTCAGAGATATACCGAATATGTGAATTCCTTCTGAAAATGTATGGACTGTTAGATCTCCGAGCATATTTGTAGTAACAGTGGCAGTTTCACAAGATCATTAAGAAGATCTTGTGTCTGCACTGCCTCCGACATGTCCTCTCACTGCTCATTCCGTACATTGTCTATTTTATATAAAGCATGTACAAAAATTTCCTCTTTCTGCCTTCCTGCAGTTTTCCTGGTCCCCTAATTTCATGGCTCCTGATGCAGTTTAAAGTGGTATCGAGCAACTTTCTTGGTATTTGCTGTTTCTGTACGCTGTAAAAGGCCGTGTGTAACCTTACTTAAAACACCACCCAGGTCTGTTCACCAGATGTCCATCAAGCTGGCAGAGCTGATGCTCGTTTTTTGTTGCTAGTTTGACAACAGTAGTTCCAGAGACCTCAAGCTTGCCCGAGGGAGATACTGACCTGCTATTTCTAGGTATGACATTCGATGTTAACGCTCAGGGGTACGTGAGTTTGGTTATTCCTCTCCCATAGGTGGCTGGATGCCAAGAGGAAAAGTTTGTTCAGAATAATTAGTATAGGAAGTTTGCATAGTATAGAAAAATGCAGGTTATGGGTCATTTGTTCAACAGCTGCAGTGTTACACAGATATGAACCATAAAATTCCTATGATTTTACTCATTCACCAGCTACATATCTTGGTGGTTTGATGTAACTCGAGCACACTTGTTCACTACCTGGTCAGTTACTGGCTGTTTGGCTGAGGTAAATAGGTAGCACTTAGGTTTTCTAGATCTGTGTTTCCAGACTGGTGAATTTATGTTACAGCTCCAGCTTCAGCAGTCGGTAACGCCCAGGCTCTGCTTCTAGCACAGACTGTACTTCTCTGGTGCTCTGCCTATGTTTGGGTCTGCCTGATGCTGCTGACTTAACAGCTATAAATAGCTGGCAGCATGAAAAGGCTGGTGCTTGAAGAGTTCTGTCTTACAGAACCGTGCTTGCCCGATGGAAGGAGGGATGCTACCAAGGAGTTACTAGTTCAGCATTTCTGGCTTGTGAGGCTGATTCAGAAGCACTCGTGTGAGGCCATGTACTTTCCAAGTGTTTACTGAAGTGACATCAAGACACTGCTGCTCTGAACTCGGTGGCTTGTATCCTGCAACGTGCGAGACTGAGATGAAGCTATACGTAGCAAGGTCACTGGCTCATTAACATTTGCGGAGGAGGGCTGAATTTTGCACTTGCCTGTATAAATTGGATTAAATGGGTTGTTATGAATCAAAAAAGGCTATGTAATCACAATAGCCTTCTAATTTGAAGCGTGCGTGCAAACATTAACAGGAAAACCGATATGTGATTAATGTCTGTTATTATCATACCCGCAAGCAGAAGGCTCTGTGCACAGACAAGCATCACACTGTGATGATCAGAAAACCTGTTTTACTAAAGGGGTGAAAAGTTCAAGCCTCTGATCAATAAGCCCAGTGGTCCAGAGAGGAAATTCAGCTATACTCAAAGCCGCCTGTGGAGTTGTGGTTTTTTGTGGTTTGGGTTTTTTTGTGAGCTTCTCTATGCTAACAGAACTCATGCTTTCTGCTAGGGATACAAATGGATAGGAAAGGAAGAGAAAATATGTTGGGGGTCAAGAGAGTCAAGATTCATGGTTGCATATTCAGAAGTGAGTCAGTATTTTAGGGATTTTGGCAGGAGTGTAGTTCACTGCAGCTCAGTGGAGCGTTGAAGGATTCACATCACTGTTCAGTTAGTTTGGTTCATATGTCAGGCAATGAATTTTAACCCACCCTTACTCATGTACATTGGCTCTCCTATTATAGAGTATGTGTGCTTTAGAGAACTCCCTGAAAATACTGCGCTGCATTAAAAAAAAAAAAAATAGCAGTCTAGTAGTCTGTGCTGTAACATACAGAATTTCCCTGTCTTTAAATGGGCTATATATATGTATGCTAATTGTTGGTAAATGCTGACATTTTTATAGTGGTTGCTACAGTTTTGTGAATAATTGGATATGGGGTTTCTGTATATCGATTAAAAAAAGACATTTTAAACTTTACATAATTTAAGCGACACAGCCCCTGAAAAGCTATCACAGTTTCCCCAAGGATTTCAAACCCGTGACAGGGTAATGCAGTTTTACAGCAATTTAGTTTTTGCATGCTTGAGGAGAGTTACAGGCTGTAGTCAAGAGGAAAGTAATGCCTTGAGGCAACCTGTGGTAATAGCTTGGAGTAGCAAAGGATATTTAAAATATTTCCTGTGACTGGTGAAATTTGATTCTGTTTTTGTGTAAAATGAATGGGTTTGGAAAGAAAAGTCTGATCTTCACATTATGTACATTATCTCTAGTTGCGAAGCCCAGCTGCTTCTTTCATGTATTTTTTTCACAATTGAAGAGCAATCCTAACTCATTCTTTCTGATTTAAAATAAGAATGTTATTAAAATACCTAGAGTTTCATGAAATTGATTCTAAACAAGTATTTGTCACAGATATTTTGAAATTTTTTTTTGTCTTCAAGATGAATCAGTATATTTTTCTTTTCAGTCACATTTTTTCTTAAATATTGTTGACTGTAGAAGAGAAGGAAGTTGTCTAAATCTTTTAACCTTGGCTATTGTAATCAGTACTTTGCAAAACAGAAACTGTTACAGATACTTCTAGTGGCTTGTTCATCTGAAATTAATAAAGTGTGTAAGACTCTGAAAAACAGCAATTTACTTGATCAATGTCAACTGTTTTTTTCATTGTGGAAAGATGGTGAAGATGTGGATAGTTAGCTTTATATCCTGTTTTTACACACTTTGGTCCAAATATTAAGCGCAGTGATGGATAGTGAAAAAGATCCCACTGAGGCTTGTTTTTCCAGGAGATTACAAACAAAGCTGCTGCCAAGCTACTCCCCAAAGCAGCTGTTCAAGCCAGGAAGAACAGTGAATGCTAACCATGGACCAAGTTGCTGGATTTGGTTTAAATGCAATTTAAAAAACCCAAACCAAAACAAAACAAAAAGAACCACCTGATCTGTTTCTTTTAGAGTTAAAACCCCCTGTAATCTGGGAAAACTCACACTCACTTTTGTGATACTACAGTAGGAGAAGATAAAAGAAAGATAATTCATCTGACAAGGTTCTGGGGAGCAGGAGTGTATTTCATCTATATTCAAGCAGAATCTTCACCTCCACTTGCCTGCTAAGGATCAGATTTTGGCTGGGCCCTGCAAGGGGATGGGGAATTTTCACGCACTTTCTGTCTCCCTCTAAACAGATCAATTGTCGTTCACATTAGGGCTAATACAAGACATGCGCACTTTTACAAGATGCCCACTGGGACAAGCTACTCCACAGTGTTTGAGGAAGAGTCAGGAATCTATTCCCTATTCATGCTTCTTTACAGAAGGTAACCTTGCAGGTGTTAAAAAAAAAAAAAAAAAAAAAAAAAGGTAGACATTTAATGTTAGAGGAAAAGTCCAAAAGACCAAAAGATCAGTGCAGAGTAATTCCTTCCTGTCGCAGCTCAAACTTCCAGCCTGCTTCAAGGAGAGGACGTGCCATTGCCACCAGTAAATCAGTAATATTTCCTGTACCTGTTATCGTGTTCCTTTGTATGTTAATGCATATTGTTAATAATGTTTGGATTGCAAGACTGCTGGCATTTTTCCCCACTAAACTGTTTCTCTTACACCTCCAAATCATAAAAGGTCCTGTGCTGCACTTCACACTTCTGCAAACTCGTATGGGGCTGGCTGTAGGTGTTTTGTCTGAGGATGGGCAGCAAGGTTTGGCTCCACGAGTTTTGCACGGTAATTTGAATCATCCCTTTGCAAAGTCATGTGGTTGCCTATTTGAAGCAAAGAGAAGCTGAAGATGGTGCCAGCAGAGGAAGAAGGCCACAGAGAGAGGAGACCGTCCTCTCAGCCAGCTGGAAACCTGTTTCTCTGCGGCTGGATAGCGAGCTTGCCTCAGCCACCCAGCCTGGACACACATAGTCAAAAGGCAGTCTCTCTTTAATATTAGCTATGAAATCAAGCAACGGAAACTGTGTAGTAATTTAAAATAATCTAAGATTTTTAAAAAGCTACATGCTCCCAGGTAAGGGTAGTATTTTCAGGAGGATTTAAGGATTTAGGGAGCAAAGTGGCATTATTAGAAGTGAAGGATACAAGTTTAAATTTAGAATTGTACATTTCATTTATTTGAGCAAGATTCAAAGCTCGAATCTAGAAATACACTAATAGTTATCCTGGAAAAACTAGTTAAGAATTATTTTAGCACATAAGCCCCTGTTTCAATACACTTATTTTGGAGTAAATCCTCATTTTATTATTTCACTTAATATTATTAGGATTAAGGATGTTTGCATACCAAGTTGTTCAGAAATGTGTATTTTATTATATTTGCAATTATGGACACTGCCTTTATTAGCCTGACATACTACAAATCTCTTTCAAAGATATGACTTAAAGTTTCAGATCACTTTCACTTAAACACTTTTAAAAATGTTACTCTCCATTAATGGGCTGTCCTTATCATTCCACTTGAGATATATTTTTAGTGCTTTGACTGTTTTGTAGACTACTCATGTAATGTCCAAGTATTATTCATTGACATTTGGGTGCCAAAGCATGGTATTTTCACAAGCGGCACCAAAGTCAGCATGTGTATCCCTGCGTCACTCAGAAACCACTCTCACACTGAGATTTAAATGTGAATTCAGACTTTTAAGTTTAGGTTCCCATTTTTAAGTTTTATATGTAAATTCTTTGGAAAATTCATGACATTAATGTTCAAAGAATCACATAAGAAACCTCCACATTAATTGTCTGTGTTATATTAATAAATAGGCTTTGAACCATTTCTCTCCTGTCATCTGGGAGCTCTGGTGTGAGGAGTGAATTTCATGGAACCCTTGAGAGGGGTAAGGAACAGGAGCCTGGCTACATTCATATAAAAATCTGGTATAACGTATTTATATAACTACATTTATAAAAAAAAGCCCCCACCCTCCAACTGTGCTTGACAGCAGCTGACATGAAACTGGATTGTAGGATCAATGGAAGCAAGTTTTGTTCAGGAAGTATCGCAAAGGCTATGTGAAGGCTGTCAGTTTAGTATACACACATATATATGACTATAAACACATGAGAGTATATGAGAACACAGAAGCATAAATATTAAGAATATAAACATGTATGTGTGTATGTATATATATAAACTATAT
>NW_010138671.1:0-32596 GCF_000699245.1 Pterocles gutturalis
CCAAACCATTCTGTGATTCTATGAAACATCAGTATGATCATCAGAAATCGTTGGCTTTATGTACGGCTCAGGTGAGCTTTGATCCTGGAGCAGAACAGAGAAGGGAGGGTGGCACTGGGGTTCTGTGGCAGAGTCTGGGAGCAAGCGATTTCCCGTCCTGAATTGTTGACGGGGAATACGGTCAGTGTGACGTGCAGCCTCTTACCTGTACGACCCTTTGGACACTGTGAGTAGCGTTAGCTGATGGGTACCAGACTCCATCTGTCATTAATGGCAGACTCATATTCACATTTCTGCTTTAAATCATGGAGGGAGGGTGCCTTCAAAATAATCAGCAATAAAACTGGCCTGTGTGATGCCATCAGAACACCTGTTCGGTATCGCAGTGTGACTCCGGAGACTGTAAATCCCACTGCCTGTAGCGTTGATGGAAAAAGCGGTGTAGAGTAGAGGGAATTTCCATTTCTCAGGGTCGCTGTTGCACACAGCCTTTCATTTGTAACTATTCTACTGAATTCTTGAAGATTGAGTACAACCTTGTGTGTCTTCCGTCATGGTGACTGCGTGGATTTGGTCACCCTCTGCTTGCTTCTGAAGGTGCTGAGGTCTGCCAAGACGTTTTCTGCACATAAAGAACATTTTTTCTGTCTCCTTAATGGCTCTCTGAAGAATATTCTGACATTAATGTATTTCAGCTGACTGAAAGCTGACTCAGATTTCACTGACTCGGATTCTTCCCATTTTTGGTATTTCAAAGCATCCTTGTAGGTGTCCCCTGGTCAGCCTTTGGAGGTGGTACAGACTCGCATGGTTCCTTTCATTAATTAATTCAATGATAAAGTGCAGTTCAGTCCTGGGGGGAGCCTGAAGCTCCTGAAATGAATTAGCAAACTCATTTAGCATCGTGTGCATGAGGTTAGGAGCACAGGCAAACTCGGGATTTTGTGCTACGAGCCCATGAACCCCTATGTGTTGAATCGCCTGGACATTTTCTTGTATGTTTTCAAAGTGCCTACAAAAACGATCCCAAGCGTCACCCAGAGTGTTTCTACACTCCTGAAAGTTTTATCCAAACCCACTTTTGGACCTTTCCTTCAAGGTCTTGCTTCACTGAGCACGCATTCAGCTTTGCTTGAGGAGCTGTGAATATCTTTGTGGTTTTCCACACTGGTTCCTAAGTGGGTGGCAGCAGTGGCTTCACCTGCAGGTCCTGGTGCAGGTCCATACCCACAGCTTGCAGCTTCTCAGAACAATTCTGGTGCCATCTGGGCATCACGTGGAGGTGTTTCCTCTCCATAGTTTGTCTTTCGCCAAGGCCAGATTCAGGTCATTTTTTATAAATAAATGCTGCCAGCGAATCCTGAGTTGTACAAACACTCAAGCAGCGATGAGCGACTGCTCCCAGCTCTCTGATGTTTACAGCCAGCAGGACAAAAGCAAATGAAACAAGTGAGACTTTCCTGGAGCAGACACGAAGGGGCTGCAGCTCTGCTCTCCGTGGTGGCTGCTCTGCTCCTCAGCAGGCGATGGCCACGTTCCCTCCACCGCCAGCAGCAAAAACCAGCGACTCTTCTTTAAAGAAGCAATAAAAAGTCATCCGGCACCTGTAAACCAGAGAGTGACTTGTTCAAGCTTGTTACCTTTCCTTTCTTTTCAGCCTACAGATGTCCACGATCCCACTCGGTTGATAATGAGAAAGTCTCTGCGAACAGCCCCGAGCAGGTCGCTTCTCTGTGCGCGTCCTTCTGGGCGCAGTTAGGCTTCATTGGATTTTTAACGTCTGTTTTCACCCAGCAGCGTACAGCAGATTTGACTCTTTGTCCCTATGTGTAGGGTAGTTAAAAGGAATGAAACAACAGCAACCTTCCAAATATAAAATATCCTAAATTACAGTTTACTTAGCAAATGGACTGAAATGTCCTAAATCATATCTTAGAAAATGTTTTTATTATTCATTTGTATGGAAAAGACAAAGTCGGTGTGTTTTATCTTCCAATTAACAAGTTTTTAGCAGATATTTGTGTTGTATTTTGATTTGATAAAAATGACCTCTCTTCCTGGGTTACCATTTTCCACCCTGCCTTTAACACCCAAGATGTAATATTTAAAATATTTAAAGAGAATTTAACTGTTGGATCATCTAGCTTCCAGGTTTCACATACTAGCTTTCCTTAAATTGTTTCCTTCTCTTTCTTCTTCAAATATCAGGCCATAACTTTGGATCATGGACAGATGTTTCTGAGAGGTGAACCACTCATCCATCGACCTGTAGCCCATAAAAACTGCATCTGTGACATTCTGCATCTTTGGAGTGATAGCTTCTAGTTACTAAAGACTCAGGGACTTTTAGTTTCTTAAAAAATAAAAAAAGAGAGAAATTTTTTTATGCTTTTGTGTGTACTACATAAAACCAATTACACAACGTGATAAACACAAAATAAGTAAAATGAACGAATACGGAATATTGTTAATGTAATTCTGCAGGGAGAATTGCAATGCCTGCAATTGTTCTTATGGATTACAACTGAGCTAATTAAAAAAGGTTGTGCCCACTGTTAAATGTGCTTTTAATACTATTTAATAATATTTTCCTGGTTTCAGCTGGGACAGAGGGAACTCTCTCCCCAGCAGCTGGGGTGAGGCTGTGTTGGGGTTTGTGCTGGGGAGAAGCTGATCACACACTGATGGGTGGAGCTGCTGCCAGGACAGTCAAGGACTTTCCAGCTTCTCTGCTGTGCCCGTGTCTGCAGGGGCAGGAGGAGCTGGGAGGGAGCACAGCCCCATCCCTAGCCCAGGATTCCACCTCAGGTTGAGGACTGAGACCCAAACTGGCCCATGGGCTATTCCATCCCATGCCCGGCATGCCCAGGAGAGAGGGGAGGCTCTGGCCGGAGCTCCCTCCGGGTCACCCCTCTCTCAGGGTCGTCTCGGTCTCTCAGACACTCAGATTCTTCAGTTTTTCTGGGATTGTGGTTTCAGGACTCTCCCTGCTCTGGGATCACTGTCTGGGAACAGGCTGAGCCTTGGTCCTGGGGTGGTGAACAGTGTCACTGTGTGTCACTTGTTTGTATATTTCTATATATCACTATTATTATCATCATTATTATTATTTCCAATATTCTTGTAGTTTAGTTATTAAATTGTTCTTATCTCACTCCACACCTCTCTTTTCTTTTCACCCCTTTAAGTTTCTGCCCCCGAGGGGAGGGTGAGCGAGCGGTGTTGTGTAAAACCATAACCTCTATTTTCCAGGCATAAAAGAGGGAAAGGAGAGGTTTATCATGAATCTGCCATTTCCAGACACCTGGTCTCCCACAGATGGGAGGATGAGCACCGGCTGCTGGTGACAGCATCCAGCAACGGAGGCAGGTCCTGCCCCACGGAGGGGTGGCCACCTGCTCCTCCAGCAAACATCTCCAGCCCCATTGTGGTGTCCAGCCTCACTCAGGGCACTTTGGCTCAGGGTATGTCCCTGGTCATAAAATCATAGAATCACAGAATGGTTTGGGTTGGAAGGGACCTTAAAGCCCATCCAGTGCCAGCCCCTGCCATGGGCAGGGACACCTCCCACCAGCCCAGGTTGCCCAAAGCCTCATCCAGCCTGGCCTTGAACCCCTCCAGGGATGGGGCATCCACAGCTTCTCTGGGCAGCCTGGGCCACTGCCTCACCCCCTGCACAGGAAAACATTTCTTCCTTTGCCTGGTCCAGCAGGCAAACCTGCCCACGTGTTCGCTCTGGGCTGTGTTTGACCTCTTGGTCCCCGTTGCTTTGGCATTTGCAGAGAGCAGCGAGCAGGGACCAGCTCAGCGCAGAAACAAGCGTGAGGTTTGGCAGTTCCACTGATTGCATTTGAAAATGCTAAAAAAGAAAAGAGATGTCATCAAGAGCAGTATTACATGATGGAAAATAAACTGATGATGAGCGTGGCAGAACATGCTTTGTAGCTGGCCCTGTTGGGGTTTTTTTGCCTGAATTATAGGTATTTGTCACCAGGAGTCATTTCAGGGCCATAAATATCCTTTGAAATGATGATGACACAGGAGCCACCTACCTGATGAGGTTTATGTTCAAAACCAGATAGCTCTGATTGTATTTCTGGGCAAAATCGTTCAAGAAGAGCAGCCATTGGATTGCCACAGCAGAGATAAGGCAACCACTGAATTGGGAGTTTTCCCTCTGCGCCGTGCAGATGGAAGAAGCATTTGCCCGTGAGCTGAACGGTGCTGGTTTGTATGTATAACTGCTAAAGAAAACTCTTTTTTTATTGAGGAAAATCAATTGTCGTTGTTGTTATAAATTGTAAAGAAATTACTTTCGAGGCTGCCACAGTTTTTATAGGAGTATACAGTAGATTAATTTACATTGCATTCAGTTAGCATTAATTAAAGAGATGCTTGTCTGACTCTCTGAGTCAATGAAGAAATTTATGGTTGAAATCAATAGGCCAAGCACAATGGACTCAGGATGTGTTTATTTTTTATAAACATAACCGTGCATATAGGCAATCGATATTTAATCATCCCATAGGATTAATTTCTCAAGAAATCTATATGTTCAAGTCTTTTAGAGAATATAGTGTTTCCCAACAGCAGGCACGGAATAAAGACCCTTTTGCTGACAGCACCGTGGAGATGGTTTCAGCCTGCTGCAACGAAACGCTGCCACACTCGTTACAACCCCCTTGCTCTGAAGTCAGGGAAATAGATTTTGCTTTTCTGTTAGCTTCAGGGAGCAAAGGTTTCTAAATATTCAAAGGTAACCAAGAAAAAAGGAGTCCCTGCAAAGCCGCCTGTGCTCTGGATTGACTGAACACAGGTATGCTCTGCTAAATTAATGACAGGTTGGGCACATGATAATGCTACTAATTGCTCCAGAAATTCATGTGATTTTTCCTCGGTGCTTTGCAAGTATTCACAAACCATTGGAAAACTGGTGTTTCAGCTTGGTCAAAGTCAATTTCCCCAAAATGTGTTTCATCCTTATTGTTGGAAGGCAATTATAATATTTTTTCTCCTTCAAATATTTTTTTTCCAAGCAAATCCTGATTCTTACTGATTTTAAAGCTCTGGACACAGACATTGACATGCAGGTGGATGCTTTATGGTTGTGTTTGCTTGTGTATTCTCTTTAATATAAAAAAGCACAGCCTGAAGGTTAGGGAGAGGCTGCACGTGTGATTTTGAGGAAGTGGGTGATGAGGATTTGGCTCTTTCCCATCCAAGGGAGCCAAGCGAGGTGCCCAGGCATCTGGAGGCAAACAGACCGTGCTGCAGGAGCACGGCCAGAGGGCTGGGTTGTTCGTGGTGTTTTAATGCCGAGCAATGGGTGCCTCCTAAATGGGGTCTGGCTTTGTAGAGCCTCCCCAGATTTGTGCTAGGACTTCAAGGCATTGTAGGAATCTAAATTTTGAGCAACCTGGGCTAGTGGGAGGTGTCCCTGCCCATGGCAGGGGGGTTGGAACTCAATGGTCTTTAAGGTCCCTTCCAACCCAAACCATTCTGTGATTCTGTGATTCTACGAAATCCTGTTTTTAGGGTGTCGTAGGCATTTGAGTGTTGGTGTTCGGTGCCTCAGCATCATGCAGACCTTTAAAACCGTTGTGCTAGAAAATCCTTAGTCCTCCAGCTGGTTTCATGGCTGTTGGACTCCAGGTGGATCTGACCTTCTTTTTTTCCTGTGTCCCATCAGCAAGTCAATGAGCGCAACAGCTAGTTGTGTTTTCATCAGTTTTAAGATTTGCCAGCCAAGGTGCTGTTGCTGTTTCACAGCAGGTTTGGGAAGCCGCTCTGCGGTGATGGCCGGGCTGCTGGCAGGGGTCCGATGGGGACGTCTCCAGCTCTGGGGGATGTGTCCATGCAGCCACTTTGCTTCCAGTGCCACCATTGGGTTTATTTTCGTAATGGAAAGAGCAGGTTGAAAGCTGAATGTGGCAAAAACTGTGCAGATACTGATTTTCTTTATTTATTTATTTGTTCAACAGCTGATCTGAAAAATCAGGCAAGGGGATCTTTTGTGTCAAACCTGGTGACAATTTTGAGGTGTTTGGGTTTTTTGGGGGTTTTTTGGGGTTTTTTTGGTTTGTTTTTTTTGGTGTGGTTTGTGGTTTTTTTGTTTGTTTGGTTTTTTTCCTGGTTTCCATGGTAGAAATGGGAATTAGAATAGATCTGGTGTTGGTTGCAAGGCAAAAAGATGTGTGTTGCTTCCTGTGGAGAAACAGCAATATCCAGTCCTGGCTTAGGATGCATAATACTGAAATGAAAAATCAAACTGTTTTACTTTTAGAATGAGAGAGCCTCTTCATTGCTTTTGTTTGGGTGGCTGTAGGAAAGGGTGATAATCCCAGGCTCCTCGGCAATGCGCTTACCTCTTGTCCTGCTCTACACCCACGCATCCACGTGTGTGGTTTTTCCACATGGTAACTTGTTTTGACATTTCTAACGTACTCAGAGATCGTTTCCCGAGTGTTTCTCCTGTGCGTGACTTAACCCCTGCGGGGGCCAGCCCTGAAGAGCCAATGTACATTTTTATTCCATCAGCAAATTAATTTTTTTGGAATAACAGGTTTTCTGTCCTTAATTAACGCTGTGTTGGTGAACACGTAGTAGATAAGAGCTTTCAGTGCACTGCCAGGTGTAGGAAGCTTAGTGGAAAATCTCATTTTAGTATCACTGCACCTCTGCAGTTGTCTTGGGATGTGCGGTAAATATTCAGTGATTTTTCCTTTGTTTTCTGCAGATAGTGTCTGTAATAAGGTGGAGTATCTACAAGTAATATCGTGATGTCAAGTCACGCTGCTGCCCAAAATGTGTATGATTTCTGCTTGTCTGTAAACTAGTTAAAGTAATGTTAGAGATAGTATGGCACTCTCTTTTTATGATACCTTCTTCTTAATTAGAATTTTTTTTTCAATTTTTTGGTAAGGCGTATAAATAAAAGAAACTATAGATTTTGATGTTGAAAACACTATGCAGTCTGTAAAGCACAAAAATCTATGCTTTGCTTTTTTTTTTTTTAATAAAGCACCCTCTTGTTTGCTCATATTGACTTTCATTGTTCGCTGTAATTCATGAAGATTTGAGACCGCAAGGATTGCTGATAATTATGCACTAAGGCCACTAATGGCTAGCCTATTTCTTTCTCACTCATCAACAAAAGTGGTAAGTGCTTGGAAATCAAACTGTGTTTCAGTTCTTCAGTATGTTCTCATTAGCTTCAAATGATGCCCCAAATGAGAGCTGTGAAACCTCATTGTCTCTAACGAGGAGGCAGCACCCAGCTCCTGGAGACACGGCTGTCCCAGCCCGGTGTGCACGGTGACAGAAAACATCTGCCGCTGCGCTTGGCCAAAATTACTTTAAAATCACAGGTGGAATGGGGCTACTAGACATGAGGAGCCAATTTACCTGGTCAGGTTTGAAGGGATAGCATTGGAGTGATAGAAAATTCAGCCTCAGTAAGCTGATAAAATTAAATGAACAGCTTTTTTTTTTTTTTCATGAAGAAAAAGTTATTTAACATTTTAATAAATGGGTTTGAAACATAGGGGCAGGTCTGCAAAGAAATTCAGGCTCCTAAAGATGGAAGAATTTGGAGATTTGGAAAAATGACTCAGCATCTGCTTGGATGCTTGGGTACTTACACATCATTGCAACCTGGGTGCTTGGTCCCTTGCTGGAGTCTCTGTCTGATGACTGTCAGAAATCTTTGGCAGATGGCAGGCGGGGGTGGCCTCTTGCTACAATGGGTTTGCAGTGTGATCTCGTCTCTCTGTTCCCGAAATGCTCAGTAGTGGGTTATTTCAGGGAAGTCTGTGGTCTTGCTCTATCTCTACTCCTCCTGGGTTGTTGGAAGGTTGAAGCAAGCACCCAGGGTAGCGCAGGTCCGCATGTGCTCCTGTTCGTTTCCAAGGTGAAGGCAACGTCTATCCCAAAAGCTCTGACATTTGCATCCTTCTTTTGATTTTTAGGCTGGACAACAGCGTTGGTGGGAGCAGGAGATTACAGTGAATGGAAATATTCAAAAGGGAGAATTAATTACCTACAACCTAACTGAGCTGATCAAGCCAGAGGCGTATGAAGTCCGTCTAACGCCCATCACCAGATTTGGGGAGGGGGACTCAACTATTCGGGTCATCAAGTATAGTGGTAAGAAGACCTTTGTGTACAAGGAAATGTGTTGCGGTGCATTTGGTGGGTTCGCTGTGGAGGTTCTAGCTGCACTGGGTTGTACTGGGTGAACTGGTTGCCAGTCCTGCAAATGATGATGCAAGGGATGAGTGTGGGCTCCCAGGAAGGAGGGTTCTGGGTAGAACTGGGTAAAAATTATAGTCTCCACCTCTAGGAAGTTTCACAATAATAATTAAAAAAAAAATCTCTGAACAGTCAACTTGCAAAATTGTATCAAAGTTTCTGTGAAATAAAGGAAAAAATAGAACAAATTAATGTTAGCTTCATAAAATAGCTCGTTTTGAGAGTTTTTGTCTTACTTTGAACGCTTTGAAAGGCAATGAGTTTTGTAGAAAAAACTACAAAATAAGTAGTATTGTGAAAGGGTCAAATCAGTGTTTTGATGCCATCAAAATACTTTTTTTTTCCCCCTGGAATGAGCACTTTTTGAGAAGTTTTTGTTTGAATGTGAATATTAAAAAATAAAAAAAGTGACCATTCCTTGTTCTATGCAAGTGGAAAAGGTTATTTATATATTTTCCTCTAAAAGGTCATACTGTGACAAAGATTTGTCCACTTTAATGTAACAAGAAAAATGCAGTATTCTTCCATCCTTCCATTCAGTCTCCCAGCATTACCAGGAATGAATTCCTAGAGCTCTGACAAATCCCTCAAAATACCTTTCTCAGGGTATTTCTTTAATGAATAACTGGTTCATTTTTTTTTTTTTTGGTTTTTCCTCTGTAAAAATTACAGTGAATGGGCAGGATGTACCTTAGAGAGAAGATACCTCTACTGAAGATATCTGTGCAGCTTGCAATGGGAACCTGGAATGCTGAGCGGAAAGTTTTTGTAATTGAGAAAGGGAGGCGTGTGCCAGGGGAGGTATTTGTAAATGTAGAATCATGAAAATATGAGTTTAACGTTTGAGGACAGACTTTTTAATAGGGCTTGTAGAGCTAGGACAAGGGGTAATGGTTTTAAACTAAAAGAGGGGAGCTTCACATTAGATATTAGCAAGAATTATTTTCCTATGAGGGTGGTGAGGCACAGGTTGCCCACAGAGGTGGTAGATGTCCCATCCCTGGAAACATTCAAGGCCAGGCTGGATGGGGCTCTGAGCAGCCTGGTCTGGTTGAAGATGTCCCTGCTCATGGCAGGGACTAGATGACCTTTAAAGGTCCCTTCCAACCCAGACTGTTTATGATTCTGTGGTTCTATCATGAGGAACCTTGCTAACCCCGCAGGACAAAAGCCACATGGCATGCAGGTCCAATTGCTCCAGGAGCTGGATCCAGCAGTAATCAGTGCTATACACTACTGAAGAGAGCCCAAAGCAGGAAACCATATGCAGCAGAAAGCCCAAAAGCAATCTGCAGTCAACAATCACTTTCAAAAATTATTATAAGCTAATTTAAAATACTGAACGTATCTGAAAAAAAAAATCCAATGTCTTGTGCATCATATGTGCAGTTCTTCGTGGTCAATGATCAGCCCTACTCTATGGCATCATAAATTATTTTTATCACTGTATTAATATAAAGGGAAAAAATTACATTAAGTGATCTTAAACAACAATTTTTAATCAAGAATTTTTAAAGAATATGGTTGCACATTTCACTAAATGCCAGATCTTCTAACGATGCTGACGGATGAATCTTAGGTTTCACCTGTTACAGAAAGGGTTTGCAAAGTCTGTGTTTCCCAAAGCTCATGAGAACAAAATCTCAATTAAAAGATGGACTTGTTGACTAAATCTGTGAACATCCAAATGAGGAGAAGATGGTCCTTCTGCTGCAATTCCCTTTGGATTTGTCTCTTTGTTGGGACTCTTTACCCTAACAGTGCCTACTTTCTGACACCAGTGAGAGGAGTCTGGGCTCTTTCGGGCTCCTCGCATGAACCAGACAAAGACCTGGGGTCTTCCTGAAGATGATGAGGAGCAGAAGCTTCATCCAGACTTTTGGGATTTCTCTGCAGCAATCCCAATCTCTCCATGTTGGCTGTGCTAGGGAGAGTTGTGTGCTAACAACCAGCTCGTGCCAGGCAGCCACTGCCCGCTTCCGTGGACCCTGAAATTTCTCCCATGACTTAAATACTGACCAGTGCTCCTATAAAGAGCAAAAAAAAAAAAAAAAAAAAAATACGCCCTTTGGGTCACTCAGTCATTGCGGATCCCTTTTGGTGGTGGTTGTAGCCTGGCGAGTGTCAGGAGGTTGATTGAGGTCCCAGCTCTGGCTCCCAACCATGCAGAATCTGAGGTTTTAATGAACCATTCTGTGATTCACGTTTCTATCCCCTGGCTGGCAAGAAGAACATTCCTGTGCAGAATAAAAGGCGCATTTTGTCTACTGCAAATTCTTCTGCTGGAATGTGCCATTAGCAGCAGATGTGAGTAACATCCCATTTCATGCTGATGAAGTGCCGATGCAAAATTCCAGAAAGGGGAAGTCGTTGCCCTGTGCTCCAGATGGAGGGATGCTTTTGGAGCAATACTCAGCGCTGTTACGCTGGTGCTGACAAATTCACAGCTTCAGGAATCATGAGCCAGAGGCTAATCGATAAGATAAACCTCAAGAGACTTCCCTTTGAACAGGGATGCCAGAACCGCTGAGGTTTTGGGTGCTTAAAAATTCCTTTTTTTTTTTAATCTCAGCATTCTTCCCATGACTATAGTGTCAGCAAACTCTTAGCAGGCTAATTTTAAGGATGTTATAGCTTCAACTGGAAAGTAATGCTATCACATACGTTATTATAGTGCAAATCCAATACTTCTAATCTGAAATGCTGGAATCTGAGCAAAGCAGTTAATGGGCTAGCAGGATGCACAGCAGCAGGCCTGCATCGATGGAAGAAATAATTATAGACATTACCCAGAAAATAAAAGACATTATGAGAATGTTTCTTAAAAGGAGAACTAAGATAATTTTTTACGTTTTTCTCCCATTACTTTTTTTTTTTTTTTTTAATTGTGAGATTTCAGGCAAGGAGGAAAATATTTGAATGTTCATATTTTCAGTGGGGCTCTGTGTGTGTCCTTTTATCTCATCCCACCGCTCTACAAATACCCTTTTTTGGAGGACCATGACCCAGGACCATTTCCATTCAGGTCCTGAATATCTCCAAGGATGGAGAATTCATAATCTCTCTGGGCAACCTGTTTGGTGCTCAGTCACTCTTAGATTAAAAAAACTTTTTTCTTATATTTCAAATATACCAATGTATTTGTACTGATGGTAAGGATTCCAATTTCAAATATTTTTCCCTTTTTTTTTTTTTTTTAACTTTATAAGCAGGCTAATAGGATTTCACCCTATTTTTAAAAAAATGCAGCCAGTGTGCAAAGCAGATGGGACACATTGTAGTTAGAGTTGCTAAAAATGGTGGTAGTGTCTTTTGCCTTTAAGAAATGCATTAACTTTTACAGTTGAGCTTCATTTTTGTGCAAATAGAGGATAGCTAAGCCCTGCACTGCCTCGATTTTACTTTGACAGCTTAAGCTCGTCTTTTGTAGTAGGACAATCTCGGGCAGAATTGTCTCCAATCTGCACAGAACTGATTTCTCTAGAGCAGTCATAAAGTGTGTAAGGCTCAACACGACATTTCTAGTGTATTGGTTGCATTTGCTGCCTTACTAGGGAGGGGAAGGCTTCTCCAAATTTCTTCCAGGGGATGGATCACCCTCTGGACATGCCCATATCTCTCCGGTGACTTTAGAGACACTCCGATGACACTCTTAGATGAGGTGTCTAACTTTTAGATCGCTAAAGTTAAGCCACATTAATGCTATCTGTGAAGTCATTTTTATTGGGTTCCACTTCTTGGTACGTGATGCATCATCACCTCTTAAATGAAAACCCACAACTGGAGATTAGTGTGGAAATTGCTAATATATAAAAATAACAGCTTCCGATGTGGTAGCCTGCTGGTAGCCATCTGAATATCCAAAACAAGGAGACTATAAAGCAGGAAAAGCTCAGTAATGAGCTCTTTACAGTAGAGCCTGCCATCCCAAGTGGGAGCTGTAAATACAAAATAAAAACTCCGCAGCATCCAATCCCGTGAATCAAAACCTTACCAACGGTGCGAGCGTTTCATAGGGGAATCCCTCGCCTGCCATGAATTATTCTCTCCCCTGCGTGCCAAAAGGATGACAGAAAAGAGCAATCAGCACAGTAGGAGCGACACTGATAATTACAGCCAAACATCACTTGACAAATTCTTTGGTAGACACATATGTTACTCTGCTAGCGAACACAGTCTGCCGACTAAATCCAAACAGGGCAATTTAAGTAGCACTAACGAGTGTTTCGTAGGCTTGCACAAAACAGATACGCCTTGTAGTAACAGCAGATGTGTCTCGTAGTAACAGTTTCAATATGCTCTCCATCACTTTGCCTAAATCTGTGTCAGCCTATTTGATACGAACTGTCTGCAAAGTCCTCCAACTACTCCGATTAAAACTTCAGCACTTGCTCTTTTCGATAGGCACTTCTGTTTAAATATTTTTAAAGTTAACCAGTGATTAAAGAAGTAAGTTTAGCTCCCTTCTATGAAATAATCCACTACCCAACATTACAGCCATTGGTATGTAGGATCAGCAGTAGATAGACAATGGTGGCTGGTTGCTTTGTAGTCCAGCTCGCGTGTTCTCATCTGGGGCTTGGACACTGCCCATGTTCTGTGTGGAAGAAGAGTATATCATTGTGGTTATTAATTATTGGTATTATTCTTGTTATTATGTTTCTAGCTCCAGAAAAATAAAATTGGTACCAAATAGGGCATAAATTATAGAATTTATAAGTTTGCATAGACACATGTTTCCAGTATTCTCCAGTGCTATAAATAATTGCTCTAATGGGAGGAAAAAAGCCTTCTCCTTGTCGAGTGTCAATATTTACAGTGAATATTGCTTCTCTTGTGCAAATCAAGTGCTTAGAGGTATGGACTACACATCTGGATTAAAGCTTTTAGGTGCTGGTTGTAATTACCACAAGTAAGCAGTTTCGAGTGGCAAAAAACGTAACAGCTGAACATCTAATACGCGTCTGCTTCGAGCTGAACAAGTGTTTGTGTTGGGACGGATCTGTAGGTGTAACTGTCTTTGCATTAATGTGCTTGCACCGAATAAGGAAACCCATCCAGTCCCCATTTTTCTGCTGTGACCTTCACAAACACACATCGCCGAAAAGCAAAATCAACCAACAGACTGAAATTCCAGCAGGTTTTATCCTCTGCTTGCTGAAGGAAAGGCAGGAAGATTAAGGGATCATCCGTCTCGGCTCTAACCAAGCTCAAACATTTCACGACACTTTGTTCTCCTCCCGAGATTCTCCGCCAGCGAAACCTTCCTCCCAGCACGAGCCGGGGTTGGCCGAGCAGAGCAGTGCCAACCCTCCGAGGTGCACAGCTTTTCCAGCCATTTCAAAGTCAGCCTTGGGAATTTACTCCCTCAATCATCCATTAATTTCCCTTTATGGCTAATTTAACATGCTACCCGTGTGTCAAGCACGCAGTGACTTTGCCTTCCCACGGTGACAGCCAGAGCCATTCCATGTTGTCTTATAGCAGCGTGCTGTATTATTTAGAAGAGTGACCTTTCTGGTTTTCTTCATTGGTTTTTTTTTTTTTTTTTCCTAGTTTATGATTTTAGATAAGTTCACCCTAACTGCTTGAGTTTGTTTTTCTGCTTTTGTCAATCAGTGTGAGCTGAAGCTAGCTTGGCAAGAAGCCTTTTTTGCTCTACTGTGAACAATCTGAATAGTAGCGTGACTCAGGGTTACACCCTGATGATAGTTTCCACAAAAGCCCGTACATTTAGTTACCAATCAAGCATCAGTAAATGTAGTTCCCAGCGATTTCAGCTAATTCCAAGTTCAATCACTCAAGGTTTTCACAAAATGAATCTTTCTTGGAGAACGAAAGGTAGTTGGTTGGTAGCAGCGATGAGGTTATCTAATAGAATGTAATGACTAAGTTTCTGAAGAAGATTGCACAGGGGCAAATCGCTGCTCATTTGTTTCAGAGCAGGTAGGATAAAATGGCAGAGTTGCTAATTTAGAGCTGCTTTGAAAACTTCAGATGGAATCTAGACCTACACAGAATCTGTGGCTGAGGTCGCCAACCAAGAGTTCATGTCTGTTAAACATGGCATGGGAAGGGCATCAAGAAAACATGGAGCAACGCTCGTTGTGAGGTCCAGCATTACCAGATGTACCCGTTATTTGGAGATAAAATTTTATTTCAAATTTTCTGATAATAGCATGCAAATCACAGAATCACAGAATCACAGAATCACAGAATGTTAGAGATTGGAAGGGACTTCGAAAGATCATCTAGTCCAATCCCCCTGCCGGAGCAGGACACCTAGATCAGATCACACAAGAACGCATCCAGGTGGGCTTTGAATGTCTCCAGAGAAGGAGACTCCACAACCTCTCTGGGCAGCCTGTTCCAGTGCTCTGTCACCCTCACTGTAAAGAAGTTTTTCCTCATACTCAAGCGGAACCTCCTATGTTCCAGCTTGAACCCATTGCCCCTTGTCCTATCACTAGATGTCACAGAGAAGAGCCTGGCTCCATCCTCCTGACACTCACCCTTCACGTATTTATAAACATTAAAATCTGACCATGAGTGTAGCATCCTTCTGTTTCTCACATGCACAAAGGCAGATAGCAGAAGATCCCCGTTTCCTAAGTCAGCCATCCTCAAATTTACCCTTCTGCACACAGGTAGCACAGAACTGCAGACTCAATTTCTCGGTCAAACCCCGCTTCCCATGTTTAGCACTGTACAGGTTGCTCTGGACCTAAACCTTTGGTGACCATTCCTATGGTCAAGATATCTGTAGGCACTATTGAGATGTGACTTGTATTCTGTTCCAGCATGTTAAGGTCTTAAGTAGATAAACTCCAATATTAAAGAATTATGGCTGTAGAGGTTTTTAGAGTTTTGCCAAGGGCCTGTGAAATAAGAGAGCCGGTTTGACCAGTTTCCCCAAATACTCCCAGTACCCAGTAGTCCTGCTGTGCCATGCAGGGCATTGCACAGACTCATAAAAGAAAAGAGAGAAATAATATTTTTTAGCAAAGTTATGTCAAGGTTCTCTGCAATGTTGGCAAAGCTATTTTTGATGCCTCCCAAGGAGAGAGGTGAGCATGGGCTGCTCCTGCCATGGGGTCAGGGGTGGGCAGAGGTGGGGTGTAGAGCAAAGGACGGCCCACTTCACCTTCCTTTGTCATCTTCTTAAATTTCTTTAAATCCTGCCCTAGAAATAGGTTTATGTGCCAGAAGACTTTCATGTTTCTTTCTTGGTTGTGTCTCTTGGTCTAATGAGATCAAACCTCTTCTCACAAACTTGCTGTGCTTATGTTTTCTGCTATTTAAAAGGAAAATTGGCATTTCTGAGAAGAATGCAAGTGCTGTCTGTTCCTTAAGACCCATGTACACAGACATCTTAAATTGAAGAACAGTACTATCTATTGAGTAGAAGAGTAATTCATTATTTTCATCCAGGTCCTGATGGGTAGGGAACAATCTATGGGAAATGTAGGATAATCTGAACATTGATGAAATGGAATTTCCCCTTTGTGCTAATTTTATTTTTGCTCTGTCTTCCAGCTCCAGTAAATCCACATCTACGTAAGTATTTCTTTATCTTTTTAGCTTTTATTCGTATGAAGAATTGTCCTTGCACCCGTTGTCCTGTACAGTTAAAAATTAAATGATAAGTATTTCACTTCCAGCTGCAGCCCATGGATTGTGTGGTCCACAAGTGCGGCTGGCGGCAAAGGTGTCCCTCCTCTTGTCTGCCAAGGTGCTAAAGCAAAAGTAGATGAAGGAAGGAAAAATTCTAGCTCCTGCTCATCTTTTTTTCCCACTGCCCAAACAGTTCATCTAAAGAAAAATATTCATGTTCTGAAATAACATCCATTTGTGGGCATTGCAGCTCCATGTATATGGGTGATGCTGTGGTTTAGTCATGGGAGCAGCTAAATACTGATAAACTAAATAGCTGAAAGTTCAAGTACTGTGTAGGGACTGTGTCTGCGCCTCAATAGGTACGGTAAAAATCTTGAAATAAAAATTTATGAAATTCTGTGAGTTAATTTATTCTTGCATCAGAACTACCTTTGCTGTTCTTGAGTTATTTTGGTACTTCCAACAGTAGTCAGAAGCTCATCTGCAGCTTTAAAACCAAAAGAAGATTTTTTTTTTTCATGCAGAGCATGCAGGAATCACAGACCTCATTAGCACACAGAAATGTGGACACCAAAAGTGTGACTTGGGTGTGAAACTGTTTAGACAAATTCACAGGAGCTGTCTTCACAGGCAGGATGGGAAACACAAACTCTTGACTGTGGATTCACTAATGTGCTGAAGCTGAGGCGCAGGGATGTTGCAGGGTAGGAAGGACTTCTCCTACACTTTGTTCTTATCCTTTTCCATGGGTACTAAATCCCTACAAATGCCACACCCAGGAGACTGGGCTGGAGCTTTAGTAAGTCCCACTAAAGACACCCTGTTCCTAAACAGTCCCCACATCTGTTTCATTATTTTCTTCCACCCCGCAGAGAATGCATCTTTTGCTGTCACAACATATTCTGCCAATAGCCTTGCTTTTATCAATATATGTGAAAACCATTCCTGAATAGGGAATGGGATTCAGTCCGCCATTATTGCAGCTGTAACCAGGCAGAGAAGCAGCACGGGGCTGTGCGAGCAGCCTCTCCATCTCTCACGCACCACGGCTAAGCCTCTCTGTAAATTCTAAACTTGTTTGCAGAAGATCTTGTGCGATGCATGAATAATTAATCCAGGCTTAGTTCAAAGCTCACAGGAACTGAAGGAACCACTCCCACTGATTTAAATGAGCAGTAGATGAGACCTTTGCTAATTAATATATTAAATATATATTCTATGATGTTAAGAAAAAATTGCCTTGCGATCCCAAGTGCTTCACGTTGTACTCCTCTCTGATTTTAAGATCTGAAACTGTCTCACTTTCAAAATGTCTCTGTAGCCGTAGGAGCCACGTGGTAGAGCGCAGGTGGCATCCGGACGGCCCTTGCGATGGGAGTGTGTGAGCTCGAGGCAGGGAAGGCATCTCCTGCCCATCGTTCCCGTCATCCGCTTGCCTCTCACTGCACTGGTGGCGATGGGGACGTTTGCCCACCAGAACTACAGGGTGCCCAGAGTAACTTCTTTCAGATGACTACAATTTTAGTGTGATTTTTTTTTCCCCCAAAGACTTTTTGAGTGAAATCCTTTGACAGAGAAGAAATCTTGGTCTGCAAATGGGTTCAAAGCTGGAGAAGAGAGATTCTGTCTGCTATAACGAATTCGATCTCATTGTTCTCTGCACTTTCTACAAAACTGTTTTTCTCTAAACCTCTTGGGCTGAATTCTGATCTTATTTACACCGTTGTGAATGAAGAGAAAAGGCTGTATTCAGCTGGTAGAAGGTACCTGAATTGGAAACTGAAGTCATGTTCTTCCTGCTTCTATTCTGGAATAATCACATTGCATCAATCCTTCTTTTTTGTGAAATTTCTGCAATACATGAGCAAGTAGCATCAAATGACTTAAACACTGAGAAGTAGCCTTAGATCTACCTATATAATATAAACCATTTAATATAAACCATAAAGATTCCATATCAATTAGAGCAACTAGAAGTTACACCAGAATAATGGAAAAGATTAGATGTTAGATGGAAGAGATCAAATGTTACAGAGTCATATTCAACTTGAATTTTGTGGAAACAGATGCCAAAAATTCATCCTACAATGAAGAGTGTTTCACCACGAGAACAGGTTCAGATTTTGCCCAGATTTGCAATGAAATTGTTAATAACCTGTTAATAATTGTTAATAATTCATTGTTAATCCACTTCCAGAGCTGGCATGTGCTTTGACAAAAGTTGACCACCGTTGTTGGTGCTTTCAGCAGACCGCAGTGATCTGTGTGGTGTCGTGAGCTGGAGCACCCATGGGTGCTTGGGAAGTGCTGTTCCACCTGCACTCCATGTGCCCCATTAATGGGCAGGTCAAGACCATCCAGATCTATTTACATCCTCTTACTTCTTGCATAGGAAAAGTACTGAGCTAATCCTGGAGAACGATTTCCCATTTTTATTCTTCTGTCATTTTTTAAGTGTTCAGTGCTAAGAATATTTAGCACTAACCTTTTCCAATGTATTCCAAATGGCAGAGTCCCACATGAAACCATTTTTCCTATTCAATAAATGGCAAACTTTTACTTACCTTTTTTCATCCGGCCTGAAGTTTTTGTTTTGTTTTGTTTTGTTTTGTTTTTTAACTTGAATAAAAATCTTTCTTTCTGCTGATGTGGAATTTCTTAACGAAGCTCTGAGGGCATGGTGTGACATGCAAATGCAGCTTTTAAGGTACCGGAGGGGCAGTGTTAGAAACTGCTGAATGTCTGAAAATGCTTTGTGTTCATTCACTTTGCTGCAGGACTGGATCTGGGAGTCAGAAATTTTTTCCTTTAGTTAGTTTTGCTCTTTCATTTCATTACTGTGTAGAAGCAGCACCATTTTTGCTATAGGAGGGGCTTGCATAAGTGGAGGTGGAAGCCAAATGTACAAAATATAGTGTAAAACAAGCACATTTGGAGCTCAAATAATGTAAAAGGTATTACTGGAGATGAGACGCACAGCTGGCATTTTGCTCAGAGTGCTTCATTCGAGTCCTTGTGTCTTTCAAGAGCTTTGTCAGGGTCTTTGCATTCTTGTCGTGGTCTTAAGGATAAAGACAGAGATGTTGGGCTGCATCTATTCACATACTTCTCTCTCGAAGGATTTTGGCTGTAATCTGGCCACAGGTATTCCTCGTGGCCTTGTTCTTTGTTTTGTTTGTCTCTGAGGAAGAACCACAACCAGGCCTCCATTGTATTTCTTCTCTGCAATGCTCATGATGGTGCTCCTCCATTGATGGATTTTCTGGATTGCCACTTCTTCATCATTCAAAATTCAGGATTCAGAAGACCTGGGTTCCAGAATCAAAGCAAGGGGCAAGGTCCTGAAATGGGCTCCCCATCACACCGACGTTTATCAGTCATGTTTGCTAGTTAAGGAACTGTGCTTTAGGAAATTAATTCTCCTGGAGAATTGATGGATTTACTGAGAAATCCAGTGTTTGAGGTGCTAGTAACCAAGGAAGTTTCTGTGGGCTGCATTTTTTTTTTTTTGATGACTTGATTTTATAAAATAGCATTTTACGCTGACTGTTGTGGAGGGGTTACAGTTTGTGTTGCTCTTTGGACAGGCAGAAGCAGAATGAAGACTTGGAAATCACTCCTAATGCACCCTGTGGTTTGGAATGAATTTTTCAAGCCTGCTTTTCCTGTCTGCAGTATTGCCTGATTTTAAATAAGCTTCAGACCAGCATCCTTGCTTAGCAGTACATATCCAAGCTAAGCTCCAGGTCCCTCTGTCTTCACTGATTTACAGTGAAGCTCCAGTGGCTTAAGTGGATTTATAGTTCACCGAAACCCTAAACCTGCAAACATTTATATACCTTCTCAGTTTAACACAGAGGAATAATCCCATGATGCGTGGTGTTAGAGTTCCTCATAACAATGAATATAAATGGCACCCCTATGAAGACAGCCGGAGCCGACACAGCGTGCAGACAGCTGCATTCTCCCTGGAGAAGAGAGATTTGCTTGTTTTCTCAGATAAATCAATTGACCTTGCTGGAAGAGTAAACTCAGCAGTGCATAAAATTAAGCTTTTGCACATTTTACTACACGGGGCCTTATGCTGTTCTGAGACGAAAACTGAACCTTGAAGTTTTGATTTATTTTGGTTCCTAAATGTCTGACAGTAGGACTTTCTCATCCCATCATAACCCAGCAGGTAGGGTCACTGGACCAGTGTGTCTCACGGACCTCTGTTTCGCAAAGGAAAGGATGCTAGTAATCCTCCCTGGGGTTCTTGGCATTTCTATTCTTTAGACCTAGGCTTTGACCACTTGACCTCAAGTACTTAACAGAAGTCTTAGTGAAAATCTAGGACATGGCTTCAGGACATGACACAATCACTGGTCCTGCCCGTAGAGGTTCAGATAGCCCTAAACCTTCCTCCCAGGTGTTTGTCTAATTGGTTATTATAATCCAGTGATAGGCACTCAGTGCTCTTCCTGAGCGATCCATTCCTGTGCTTCACTCTCCTGATTTTTAGAGATGTTCTTCATGTGTATCCTAAAGCTGCTTTGCTCTCATTTTAACCACTTCTTGCTTTCCCATTCCTATTGAAAACCAAGAATAGTTTAGGAGATGTCACTTGGAGATAAGTTTGAAAAGTTGCTGTCCTCTTTTCGCTAATGTTCTTATCCCTAAACCAAAATAACCCACTTCTCAGTTTTTGTTTTTGTTTTTGTTTTTTTTTCCCCATAGTTCATATTTTATGGTCATTCTGCCTGTTCATCTCAGCTTTTTAGAGATGCTAACTGGGTAAGAAGAGGCAGTGTCTCTAAGGGCAGCTGTATATATCTGAATACGTGAGGAGGAGCTATACAATAAGATTCAAGTATAATTTCAGTAACACCAGCACAGATTGATGACCATGATTTATCTTCCATTGAGGTTACTGCAAAAGAAAACATACACTAAACACTAGAGACTGACATAAAATAAGTGTACATCTGTTTTCCAGTGCTGTTAATAAGCATCGTCCCGCAGCGTGTTTGCTATCATTGACACGTACTTCTGCAAAGAAGGATAGGAAGAATAGTTTCAGCCACTAAATTTCCGCTTGTTTGCTGCCTTGGCAGGAGAGTTCCACTGTGGGTTTGAGGACGGTAACATTTGCCTTTTCACTCAAGATGACACGGACAATTTCGACTGGACAAAACAAAGCACTGCCACTAGAGACACAAAATACACCCCCAACACGGGGCCGAACGCGGATCGAACCGGCTCCAAGGAAGGTAAGCTCCAGCGATGTGCCTGGTCCCCAGCACCCGGAGCTCTGCTGCTCCGTTGGGATGAGGGACCTGGCCGGGGCAGCCCATGCAGCCAACTGGGGCATTTTTCATGAGCATACCAAGAATAAGCATACTTCAAGGGCTTCTAAAAGAAATTGCGCAGTTTCTGAGGTGCGCGGCTTGTCCCAAAGCACAAGCCACTAACGGTGCCATCAAACATCTTGTATCATTTCTATTGTGCCATTTCCCAAGCGATTGCTTTCACTTTATTGTCTAGTGGGGAAATATTCTGGCACATCTCGAAATATTCTTCTGGTGCATGTCATTTAAATTCTAGCTTGGACTCTCTCAAGCTGTCAAAACTAGATTTTTTTTTTTTTTTTCCCCGTTTTTGCTTTGGGTGCTGGTAAAATGTGTAATTTTCAATCTGCTACCCCGGTTAACAGAAGTGTGTCATCTTGACTGCAGTTTGTATTTGCATTTGAAAAGTCAGACACATTGTGCTGGATTTGTCAAGTACTGCAGTAACTCATGCTATTTTATTGTCTGCCCCCTGCTTGCACTACCAAAGGTGAGAAAAAAATCATGCTGCATTGCATTTGCTTGGTTGGATTAAGTAAATGCTATCTCTGTTGTTGGCGCAGTCCAGCATCAGCATAAATGAATATTGTCTTCTTTCATGAGAGTGAGCTTTCAAACATCTGATTGACATGGCCAGTGGAAAATGTTCCCTGAAAGGTTTCCATCAAGATATTTCCCTTTATTTTAAAAGTCCTCCCCCCTCACTGCTTATGGGAATAAATTGCAATCTTGAGACTGAAGTCTGAACCCCATCATAGAGGTTGGGTTTTTTTTTCTTTTTCTTGTGCATATACAATGTTACATCGATTTGAAGTTGTTTACAAGTACTGACCTGCCAGCCCTGATTTTACTCTCGGTAGAAAACATGTCTTTGAAGCAGTTGTAGAAAGCACATGGGCTTAATGCAGTCGAAATATGTCCCAGAAACCATGGTGATGTCAGATAAATATGAAAAATAAATCAAGATGCTTGACAGCCCTGGTGTCCTCCTGCATGTATACGTGTTGGATTTTGAAGACAGCAACCTAACGATTTCCATTTGGGCTTTCCTAGGTTTCTACATGTACATCGAGACGTCGCGCCCCAGGCTGGAGGGAGAAAAGGCCAGACTTGTTAGTCCTCTTTTCAGCGTCGCTCCAAAAAATCCCTACGGAGCTACGAACACAGCCTACTGCTTTAGCTTCTACTATCACATGTATGGACAGCACATAGGTGAGAGAAAGCCAGTGACCTGGTCTGTTCACTTCGGGAGAAATGCCCACTTGTGTGCGACAAAAGCACGGGAGGACTGCCAACGCCTGCAAGGGCCAGTGTCAACCACAGCTGGCAATGGAGATGCCTGAGAGCATCCTAATTGCTGTAAAAGTGTGTTTTCCACTGCCTGGCATGCTAGCAGGAGCTGGTCTTACAGCTGGGAAGGGGTTTGTGCTTGCGTGAGGTTTTGAGCAGGGAACTTCAGAGCATGAAAATTGAAAATACAATATTTCATAGAATTATAGAATCAGAGGATGGTTTGGGTGGGAAGGGACCTTAAAGCCCATCCAGTGCCACCCCCTGCCATGGGCAGGGACACCTCCCACCAGCCCAGGTTGCCCAAAGCCTCATCCAGCCTGGCCTTGAACCCCTCCAGGGATGGGGCATCCACAGCTTCTCTGGGCACCCTGGGCCACTGCCTCACCCCCCGCACAGGAAAACATTTCTTCCTCACATCTCATCTCCATCTCCCCTCTTTCAGCTTCAAACCGTTCCCCCTCGTCCTGTCCCTGCACCCCCTGATCCAGAGCCCCCCCATCTCTCCTGTAGCCCCCTTTCAGCACTGGAAGGTGCTGGAAGGTCTCCCCGGAGCCTTCTCTTCTCCAGGCTGCACACCCCCAACTCTCTCAGCCTGTCCTCACACGGGAGCTGCTCCAGCCCCTGTTTGAAGGACTTTGCCTGGTGCTAACACAGTGTTTTGAGCCACTCCTCACTAGATTCAAGATCAAGAAAATAGCAGCAGCACTCCCTGTGTGCCAGCAGCAAGAGCGGCACAGCCCATGTGCGATGCAGCAGCACACGGTTCCTTTGTGAAACTCACTCATGAGCTGGGGGAGTGTATATTTTCAAGGTGTATCTGTAAGTCAGTTTTTAGTCAGAGCTCTTCTGACACACACGTTTAATTTCTTTGTGTAGTGTGGGGAAAAAAAAAAGGTGTGGGAAAATATGAAAGTATAAACGATAGACAGCCAATTTTTATAAATCCTGTAAATCCCTGTGGGGTGCTCGGTGCTTACCAGTGTGTCAAGAGGCTTTCCAGAGCCAAGCTGAGCTGATTTGATGTGTTTTTATATCTATTTTAAGGGGAAGCACATCCTCACTGTGCATTCTAGTGGTTGCTTCGGGAAACCTCCACCTGCCTGCAGGCAGATGTCAGGTTTTAAATAGAGGAGACAAGTTCACTTGGTCTTTCTTTGGTTGTCTCTGCACTGCTGAGCGCCCGGACGCAGCCCCAGGTCCGCGTTGTCCTCGATCTACGTTGCAGCAGGAGCTTGGCTGCTTATTGGAAGGAAGCGATTGAGCCATGCCATGCTTAGTGAAAAAAAGATAAACTGTCCTATAAGGTCAGATAGCAGACTACTGGTCAGTGAAGAAAAAAGTTACAAACATGAAGAGTTTTTCTGGAATAGCTTAGGGTTGGGATAAAGTATAATTTGGGGGTTTTTTTCCACGCTACCTTTTCAGCAAGTGTCTGTGTCCTTAGCTTTTTTTGCTGAGATTGCCCTTGTTTATGCATAATTTCTTGAATTCCCATCTATAATGCTGGCTGATGAAGCAGCTGACCCACATATGAAGATGGTGACGAGTGATCTGAGTTACACAAGATTTATTCACGGCAACGTAGGCACGTGGTTTTCAAAAACCAGAATCACTCAATATCACTTTTGTTCCTTAATTAAAAAATGTAGTTGCCATCATTCTAGCTAATGTTCAAAATGATCTGCTTTTGAATGGCTTTGTACAAAATTACTTGTTATTCTGTTTTTGAAGAGCAGACTGACAGAAAAATAGGAAATTAATAACATCAACCATGTGTTTGAATGTGCCCTCATACGTCTTGTAAATTCAATATTTTACTTCCTCAAATGACAGTGTTATGAAACACATGAGAATGCAACATCCATGCAATAAATAAATGATGAAATCAACAAATTATATATATTTGAGTCCCCAGATGTGAACTCTGTCACTGAAATTGTTCACATGAGGATAATGAAAAGAAAAACCCAATGAGTGATGATATTCTAAGACTTCCATGATTTAAGCACAGAATTATTGTATGAGTAGTTGTATTGATTAGGTAACTGCTTGGATGAGTTTTTAAAGGTTTGTGGTTTTGGAAATTACTTTGGGTTAGGAAGGGGGTTATTATAACACAATGATTTGCCCAGACGAGGATCCCTTCCCTCGACCTGCCCCTCTGCTCAGCACCAGTGAGACCCAGCTTGGGTGCTGGGTCCAGTGCTGGGCTCCCTGGGGCAAGAAAGACATGGGCTTACTGGAGAGGGTCCAGCTCAGGGCCACAAAGCTGATGGAGGGACTGGAGCATCTCTCATGTGGGGAAAGGCTGAGGGCTGGGAGAGGAGAAGGCTCATGGGGTCTCATCAACGTATATGAACCCCTGAAGGGAGGGTGTAAAGATGGAGCTCGAGGATGCTCAGGGACAGAACAAGAAGCAATGGGCACTAATTGAAATAGAGGCAATTCTATTTAAACCTAAGAAATTTATTTTTTTTTGCTATGAATGTGGTCAAACGCTGGAGCACGTTGCCCAGAGAGGTTGTGGAGTGTCTGTCCTTGGTCCTACGCAACCTGCTCTATGCTTTGAGCAGGGGTTTGGGCAGTGCGATCTCCAGAGGTGCCTCTAACCTCAATGATTCTGTGGGAAGTGTTTCATTGATTTTTTTTTTCAGAAGAGTTGCATTTCATTAAGGATTAATCCCCTGTGGATAATTCTAAATCTTATTGCTAAAACAGATTTACTGTTTTATCACAAGCTGTTAGAAACCTTGACCCTTCTCCACTGTTCTGGAATTTGCAACCAACATATCGAAGGTGTTTCTGATCCCCATTTGGGAATGAGCACTGCCAGTCGGGGCAGCTCTGGGCTGTAATATGCACTGCCACCTCATTGATTTCTTCACAAGAGCAGGATAGGAGCTGCTAACCGAGACCTCAGTATGATCACTGTGCTGAAGACTCTCTCTTTTGAATAACCTTGGGCTGCTGATTCTGGACCTGGCTTCACTGAAAATCTGAAGTGTCTTGCGGGGGAATTTGGCTTAAATAAATTCCAGCCTGTTCCTTCCATGGACCTAGGAAAAATGTGTTCAGGGAAGATACATAGCCATTAAACCTTGATTTTTTTCATCCAAAGTGCTATAGCATTGTTCAGCAGACTTGGGTGCTGCAAGTCAGCGTTTCCACTGGGGTGCTTTATTCTCGCTAGTTATCAGTACCCATAAGATTTCCAAGCAGGATTAGGGTTATCATTCTGATGTCTTAGGGGCAAAGTATTTTTTTTCCAAAACAGTTTCGGTGCTCACCCGTATGTTTCTGCATTTCCGACAAGGTTTTGAAGGATCCCTAATAAAATGGAAAATCATCCTGCTGTGATGCTCCGTTGCTGGTGTGGACTGGTCTTGGAGGCTTAAAGGAAAAGATACTTCATCCTCCATTCTTAAAAATGAGTGACCCCAGAGACATGCTTTTGGGAATATGCTTGTTGTACTGTATTGAAAACAAACAGCCTACCAATTTATCCAGCTCAGCTTCTGAGCCTGCTGTTCGGGTCTTTGGTGTCTCTGGAGAAGAGGCTGAAGATTTGTGCAGCGATAGGGGAGGTACTTGGGCATCTGTGCAGAGAGCAGAGCACAGATCTGAGATGAGCTCTCGCGCTATAGCGCAGCTCTGACGAGATGGACAGGGACCCACATCCCATGCCACAGCGGTTAGATTCAGAAACATAAAGTGTTGCTTTCCCTAAAATGGACGGCTCTTACTTCTGAGTCAGATTGCGATTCCTGACAGATCGCACAGAGCTGACGCTGCGACTGCTGGCTGCCAGGGAAAGCACACGTGCTTTGCTCCCCATTCTTCAAAAGGAGAAGGTAGATTATTCACAAAGCAGGAGAAAAATAGAAGTTCCCATTACTTGATTTGCAGCAAACAATATGCCATTGTTGGGGAATGAGTGAAGAGTCACTGTCCTTATCGTGTCTCTGTGTTGAGACAGAAAGAGGCTGTAGTTCCTCGATAGCTGTCACCATCTTTTAGAACAATCTGGATTTCCCATTTTTCCATCTACATCCCAAAACGGGGCATTTCTAATTGACACTCCAAGAACAATAATTTTTCTTATCATTAGAGAGCCATCACAAAACAAACAGCGGCAGCAGAACATGCTGTCAGAGCACGCTGTGAGCACCGTTTGTGTTGGCGGAGTAACGAGCACTCCAAATGCCACCCCGACGCTGCAGCTGGCGATGGCTCCGGAGCACCCTGTGCTGGCTTGGCAGGATGCTGTCAGAAAGTTAACTTTATCCCTTATTTCACAGCTGCTCCTCCTGCCCACTGTTTTTGTCTCTGACTCAAGCATCACTTCATTACCCAGTTGTCTAGAGTTTGGAATAGTTTGGAATCTTGAGATGGATTCTTGCTGGACACACCTCGGTGTGAACCCCATCCCCAACCCATCCTCCCCAACAGCATCAGCGTGGCAAAGGCCACGGAACTTTTACAAAACCTTCCTGGAAGAATTTCAAGGATAAGCATCTGTCCCAGGCATCATTAATTAAGTTTTCAGCGATGTTTCGGGCAGGGGTGTGTGTGTATCTAGCGATGAGGGCCAGGCAGGTTACACCCATCCTACCCAACATGTTGGGCAACAACAGAGAGTGGCTGGTACAGGAATGGCAATTTTGTATTTTAGGTACAACTGCTGTCATTCTGCTATTAATTTGAAGAAATTACATGACATAGAGGCTGAGTTTGCCATGAACGATTTGAAATCTCTGTAGCCTCAGCAGGGATGGAATTACATGCTTTTCATACCTAAATTATTCAGTTATTCCAACCAGCCGTGCGGCACAGGCTGTATCAGCCTGCACAAACAGGTGAAACTATTAACCAGCAATTCATCCCTTGCTTGGTATGGGCATTGCTTTTTGTCTTTTAGAAAAATAACATTATTTATAATTTCATTTTATAACTTCAGCTAGTCTTGTCTAAGCCCCTGCTTTTTTTCAGACCATAGACCCAGCACAGCAGTTTTGAAAAAAGTCCTGGGGAGAAGCAGATGGGCAGGAAGGGAGAACTGTTGTAGCTGAATAATATCAACCTTGCCCAAGAGCTGTTGTTGCTGTTTGAACGAGGGCTGAGCGCAGCCCTGCACAGCCCTGTGACGTGTTACTGGGCTGGACTGGGAGCTGCTCCAGGGAACCCTCCGGAGCATTGCCTTTCTTCCAAGCCCGTTCTGTTCCAGGTTTTTTTGTTTTAGGCAGGAGTAGGCAGAGACAGAATGGCCTGGTTAGAAGCTGTGTTTCCTTTGTGCAGCTTGTGCACCCTCCCTTGCATTTGAAAAATAAACTGCTGCAGTGGGAGGCAAGTGGGAGACACGGTGCTGCCCAGTCGCTCCGGCAAGCATCGCTTCCCCCACCTCCTTCAAAGAAGATGTATGGCCTCATTCTGGGCACCCTGGTGAAATAGCCATGATGAGAATATTTTCTGCTCCATTACACATTTAGCCTTACGTTTTTCAAGGCGCAAGTTTTGCAGTCCCAGAAATCAGAACTTTTTATTAGCAGGAGTTGAGTCACTGCGCAGCTGCCTCGCATCGGAGCGGTTTCATTGCAAATATAATTTGTATGAGCTTCCCAGCTGCCATGCCTAACATGTTAAAAAAGCAGTAGTGTTGTGTGAAGTTGGCTATCTGAACTTTCTCAAATGCACAATGATCTACATGGTCCCAAGAGGCACTGCTGCCCCGCACACCTGCAGCTAACAGTGGCAGGCGAGGAGGAACTAACTCTCCAAAGTGTGAATTACTGAACCCTGGTAGATAAAGTCAATGCATTTGCTGTCTCTTGGTGCACTGATGGTCTGGTTTCTGTTCGCGGTCTGAGACAGTGAGGTTAACCAGAGAGAAGGGCTGCTGAATGCAGGCGCTTCGTTACCTGTTGCAAATGATGACTCTGCTGAAACCAATAATTTAATGCTCAGCAGTGGGGAGAGACCCAGGTCTGTGGGGTTTTCCTCCACAGTGAGGGACTTTATCGAGGTTATTTTAACTCAGAGGATTATGTTGTCCTTCAAAAATACTCCCTAGCAGGAGTAGGGGCATCACATCTATCTCTGGATAGATTTGCCAGGCTCTGTGGTACTCCGTCAGTTAAACGATGCACAGAGTAAGCAAGAAGCTGGACAGTATAAGCAAGAGCTAAGCATAAAGCAACCAACTTGCCTATTTATCCTTGGGTAAGGAGGTTATAAATGCCTCGTTTGCACTAAAACACAGAAAACTCCTTTTTGCCCATCTGACCTGGGGAAGCCTTGTGCCCTTGCTGAGCTGCAGGGATGGATGGGTGCGCCTGCCCTGCCCACGGCGGGGACCACACTCCCTGCACCCTCACTTCGTCACCACTTCACACTGTTCCCAAGTAGAAAAGATTTAGAATTTATGGCAAGAGCCCCTCCACATCCGCTCAGACCCAGCAGAGGCCCCTGCAGAATGGGGAGGGGGGTGAGCAGGGGACTGCTGCTGAGCCCAGCCCAGCACCTCCGCTCCATCACAGCCTAACCCATTCCAGCTCTCCACCTCTCTTCTAGGAAGCTTGAACGTTTACCTGCGGTTGAAAGGTCAGACGGCGATAGAGAACCCGTTGTGGTCTTCAAGTGGAAATAAGGGACAGCACTGGAACCAAGCCCGCGTTAATATAAACCCCCCCACTTCATTTCAGGTAATGGCTCGTGCATCGCGCACCGGGAATGGGAATATTCAGATTTTGGAGCAGGGGCTGTATATGCTCACCCTTCCCTTCTGACACGGGATTTCACAGCTTCATTACAGCTCTGAAAACTGCTCTGTGGACAGATAATTGCTTTCCTTCCTTTAAATCAGTGAGCACCATGGAGCTGAATAAAGCTCACTTTAATGGCAGAGCAGCAGCTATTTGCTTGAAGACAAAACGCTGTTAATTTTTTTGAGAAGATGCTGGTAGCCGATAGAAAATGCTTTTTTTGGTTCAGATTAGCAACTAGAACACAAAATTGCTTCCTGTGGGAAAAAAAAAATAAATATTTAGGGTCCATGATACAGTGCCTGTGCTAGAGGGTCTCTTGAAATATGTGAATTTTCTGCAGAAAAAGGAACAATTTCTGAGTGTTTGGTGAAGGGTCCCGCAGCAGCAGTGCTGCCTGCCCAGAGCTCCGGTCCGTCAGAGCCGCACGCCTCCTGCACCAGGCACGTGCAAGTTCTGGCAGGTTTTTCACACATTTCATTTCTGGTTTGACAGTGAGATGCTGCTAGACTATTATGGGCAGTTCTCGTTCCCACTGTGAGCTGTTTGTCACTGGAACAGACCCCAACGGGCAGCTGCCGGGAGCAAGCCCTCCTGTGTTTGGGGCTGGGAGTTTCATCCTGGAGGATGGGAGTGTGATGTTCTCTGGGCTCCTCTGTCCCCTCTCTGCAGCCCCCCTGGGGGGGGGAAACGGCTTTGGGGAACAAGAGGCATTCAGTGCAAGCCAAAACTGCTGTCTTAACCACGCAAAGTGGGATTTGCTTTGTGGGTAATTACTGATCCTGAGCCTTTGGTTTCACTTCCATGCATGAGAGGCAATGGTAGAAGAGAAAGGATGTGGCACGGGTGATTGCAGAAGTGCTGCAGGGGGGGAAATCAGAGGGAAGTGGAAGGAGGGGGATATGCGGAGTATAGCGCAACATGGTGTTGGAGTGGAACAAAGCGGCCGAACGGAGGAGGAAGAGCGCAAATTGGGATGCGGGGGTTAAAGCACACGCAGAGTGTGGGGCCAAGTACACGGGAGCTGATTGCAGTGGGCGAGTTTCGCATTGGTGAAGTCAGGATAAATCCAAAAAGTCTGAATGGTGAAGGAGAAAAAAAATTATTTAGTATCTGAACATAACGAATGGATTGGTGAAGGGGCCATGGGGGCTGAGGCATTGGCAGAGCAGCCAGGCGCCACAGCCGGCAGCTCCTGGTGCCCAGGACGCTGCTTTCACCGTGGGTCAGAGCATCAGCTCTTGCACAGGCGCCCGTTGCTTTCCAAAATTTGTCAGGGTCACTTGTGCTTCTGGTGCACCTCACTGGCGTTGCTTTAAAACCATGTTCACCGGTGCCACTAGCTGGTACACCACATGGAAGCTCCTCTGCTTGGCTATTTTTCATCTTTTACATTGTTGTGTTTAAAGGCTTCAGCATAAAATGAACGTAAAGCCGCGAGGCTCTGCACATATATAACAAATAAATGTCAGTGGTTGGAACCTTAAATTACCTTCTTTTAGCAGCTCTTGAATCAAGCAAACTTTATTTTCCATTTAGGAGTCTAAATAGGAAAGAATATAAAGCTCCCAGTGAAATTTAAGGAGAGTGAATCAAAGTGAATCTTTGCATGCTGGCCCAGCAATTAAAACGTGTTATGGGTTAATTTCTGTGGGTAGAAGTGCAGCCCACATTTGTTTTATACCTTTCCCATCCCCGTGATGTGTAACAAAGCTTCTGTCAGGAAGAACTGAGAGGACTACAGTGCTTTGAATCAGAAAAAGCATTGCATAGATCTATCTTGATATGATATTCACCGATTAAGTATTTTTACAGAATAAACACCAAAAAAAAAGAGCATGTGGAAGTCATATATTGCACACCGGCATCTAGGAAGGTGTCCATTTTAGTTCGGATTTGAGCAGAAGCACTGCCAGCTACACTTCCCTTGACACCTTTGTGTGTCAAAGATATTTTTGGCAGAAGAGGGACTGATCTGCCCTTGAGTAAATGACCCTGCCAGACCACGGAGATTTTCAGCCCTTTGCAGGGCATGGAAGGAGTGTACACCCTTGTCATCACGCTGTCCGGCTGGGGACAGTCATGAGGCTCATCTCCACTTATTAGGAGACTGGCAAGGAAGGGAAAATCTGTCTGAAAGCTGAATCCCCCAGACACTCGGGATAACTCTGGAGTACTCCAGGGACTTATTCCCATTGTCCCTGCTAGGAGAGCAGACTGACCTTGGTTGTCCATGTAAGCCCCTCCATTCTTCAGCTAAATGCATTATTTTTAAATATTCGAATATTCAAATATTTTTAATAAGACAGCTCTGTAAAGTCACAGACATGCAGATAACAGGTTTTGCAGGATACTGATGGGGATTCTGATTTTCTGGCTGGGAGCAGCAGGCTGGGTTGTGCTCCATGCCGTGCCAACACTCATCTGCCGTGATTTGTTCGGAGCATGCGGCCAAGCTGGCTAATAGCATCCCATCTCTGAGGCCCATAAAACACGCTGCCAAATGCAGATTTTAATTAAATGCTGGCCGTTGTATTTCTATGGAGTCCTTTTGTCTGGAAACAGTGTTTTTCATTATTGGGAGAGTTTTGACTTTAAACTGGTTATACGCCTGCTGCCAAGGGGCAGGAGGGCAAGCTCTACTTTGGGGGAAGAGGAGAAGACACTTTCCTCTCGAGCTGAATGCTTCCCATCGTCAGAGGTAGAGTCGAAAAATTGTCAGAGGGTTAATTACTTGAGACACTGTTTTCAGACAACAGGGCAAATTATGGAAAAAACTTACTGTTTTCCCAATTACAGTTCCCTGTTGCATTAATATCCACCTTGTTATAGTAATTAACCTGCAGCGTTGCACTTCAATAGAATAACGATGGAGTCTCCTGCTCCAGAAGCACAGCTTGCATGTTTGTTTAGCGCTCCCAGCACAGACCCTGCCGCCTGGCTCGGGAGACAAGAGGCAGGCTGGAAATACGTGCCTTGGATTGCCAGCTCACCGCTGCAGCGTCGGGAACCTACTGGGGATGCTCGGCTTAGCAAAAGGATGGGATGTGTCCATGGCCAAGGTCAAGGGACGTGCCCTCCGTGGAAAGGTGGAATGGAGAGTTGTCCATGCAATGGGATGGCTGGTGGCATCGTGCACCGTTGCGATATGGTCATTGGGTGACAGGCATCCAGCTGGAGTAGCTACTGGACCCCTGTGATCTCCAAGGTCATCTTCCACTGCTCTGAGTGTTTACTTGTCATTTATAATGAAAGATATTAATTTCAAATGAGCAGCTCCGGTTGAACTCTATTAATAAGCAACGAAATGTCAGAAGCTGCCAAAAGGAGAGGCTCCGGTATGTGTTC
>NW_010138671.1:32627-35539 GCF_000699245.1 Pterocles gutturalis
ACACCAGAGAAGAGCCCGTCTGAGTGCCCAGACACTTCAGTTAGGAAGTTTAATTTTTTTGCTCTAGATGCTATTAATTTTTTTTTTCAAATTAGCTCTACCCCCAAGAGTTAATGTCTCCATTGGTGCAGCAGCATGCCCTTATAAAACTCACTGAATTTCGTGCATATATTGTTGCAGATTAAAGTTAAAAAACTTGTCATCTAAGTTAACCAAAAAACATTTCAAAGGACTGAGGGGTGGAAAAAAGGGAAAGGAGAGATAACTGTGCAAATGGTGCTGCTTGGGAAATATATTCCTTACATAATTCCTTCATCTCTTTAGAAAGGCTTTGAAGAATTCTGGCGAACAAATTTCTCACAACACAGAATGAGTCCACCCTTCTACAAAGCTAATTAAGCAGCAGTGTGGCAGAACAGCATCACATCGGGACTGGGGAAGGAGGGCGGATAGCTTTGTTTCTTTAGTACAATAGTGATCCATAGCTAATAACGAACATTACAGCAAATAACCTTACTGACCTTTCAACGAGCCACCCATCTCCATCCAGGCACCGTTGCCTTTCCCAGCTGTACCAGTTGGGATTTCAGACCAGGGATGTTTAACAGAAAGTGATTAATAGGACCTTGAAATCACAGGCATCCATTTAGAAGACTTTAAAGCCTTGAAGAGGAATAAACCAAAACCATTCCTAGAAGGAATCAAAGCTTCTAGACATGATGATGAGCCGCTAAACGGGGCAGGAGATATGCAGGGCTGTCACCATCATCAATAAGCAGCAGATCTGGGAGGTTAAAATCCACCCAGGTGATCACAGGAGATCACTGTGGGACCTCAGGGGATCCAAATCAAAGATAATCCCTTGCTGAACCCTTGAGAGGAACGTGGCTTTGTGTGATGAGCAAAGGGACACCAACCCAGCTCCTGAGAGGTTTCTCACAAGCTTTCCTGGGCCAGGGGAAGGTTGCAGGGGGGACAGCTCCTGTCCCCCTCCTGATGACAGGGAGGTGCCACCAAGGTGTGGATGAGTGAGCCCAATGGGGGAGATGAGGTGGGAGAGACTGGTTGGGCCACCTTCAAGAGGCAGAAATCTCATTTTACTGGGGAGATTTTCTGGCTCATGTGTTTTCAAGCGGTCTGCGGTCGAGCAGATGCTCAGTCTTCCAACACCTTGCAGGTGCTGTTCTTCAAGCTGTGCCTCTGCTGCTCGCTTCAGGTGGCAGAAATTTCTGGCAAAAAACACCCCAAATCTCTTTAAAACTTTTCCTCTGATTAATCCTGCTTTTTGCTCCAGGAATATGGTGCTTGTATAAATACACACCTTACAGTTGGCATAGTGGCGACGCTGACCTGGAGACACCAGGTGAACAACAAGGCAGCCAACTCACAGCTTTGCTCTTGTTCGGCTCGTTCTGAAGTGTAAAAATCTCCACGACTCACACATCCTCTGTGTTCACCTTACCAGTATGTGTGAACTGGATTGCAATTTTCTGCACCATGGAAAATGTTTGTTAATTATTCCAAGCCCATCCATGTAGTTTAGTGCCATGCACAATGAAGCCAAACATTTTTCATTTGTTACCCTCTGATTTGCTTCTTTATGGTTTTTTTCAGCTCATATTTGAAGGGATCCGGGGCCCTGGCATCGAAGGTGATATTGCTATCGATGATGTATCAATTGTGGAAGGAGAGTGTATGAAATCAGACCAACCGGCCAACAGTAAGTGGCTCTTCCATATGTTGAGGAGAGCAGATGGCTTCTCGTGGCTGTAAATTTGAGACACCTTCTAAAATGGATTTTTTCCAGGAAAACAAAATATTGTTTGATTCAGTTGGAGAGGTTTAAAGTGAAACATTTTCCTTGCTCTGGAGTCCAAATGTCTTTGTTCAGGAAGATGCTGGTTTAGTGAAGATGCAAGGGAAAGGCTGGAGGGTGTTAGGTGGGGACGAGAGCGGTGGGGCTGGGCTGAGCGGCTGTGATTTGAGATGGGCGGACAAATAAAGCGACAATAAAAAAATCTTCAGGGGGTCCAAACAATATTAAATTAATGAATATCAGTTTTGGGATTCCTGTGGTCCTTCTTTCATCCCTCTGCCCCCATGTGTGCATTGTAAATCAAACGTTAGTGACACAGCCAGGCGGTATTTTATCCCAACAACTCCTGCTTTGTTCATTTGGTGAGCGCTGTTCCCATCCCCTCGTTGTAGGAGGTGACCTTGCAGAGGTGACCAGAGGAGTTTGTTGACACTCGATGTGACAGACACCATCCCATTGTCCTCCTGGGTGCCTCCGCGTTGATGTGCGGGACAGGTTATGGTGGCTGAGCCCTTTATCTTCTGAGCCTTGTGGTGTTGGGTTGGACTTGATGATCCTTGAGGTCTTTTCCAACCTTAATGATTCTGTGATTCTGTGATAATGGCAACTGTGTCCGGGCAGCTCTTTAATTCTACCTTTTTCCCCCCTTTTTGTAGATTTACGATCAGGTGCTGTTGGGACATTAGCGCATATACGACTTTTCCCAGTTATCATCCTCATGTCTGTCTTAAGTCATCAGAGGTGACCTTATCCTGGCAGAGGCTACAAAAGATTCACCAGGCACTGGCATGAAGAAAGAGTCTTTGTAAAATGGACATTTAAAAACAAACTACCAAAGATTCCTCCACTGACTGACTCAAAAGTTAAATAAATACATAAATAAATAATTAAAAAAAAATTTAAAAAGCACTGGGGACGTAAAAGGCATCACGGGAGTGTAACTCACTATGAAGCACGCGTGAGAAGGAGATCTGGCCTAAGTGAGGAAGAGACCTTCAGGTGCTTTTGTGGTCAGTAATGAATACAGCATCGTCTGGTTGAACTCTCGGAAAAGAGCTATAGAAACCCTTGTCAAAGCACAAAGTCATGGCTGGTT
>NW_010138671.1:35598-35865 GCF_000699245.1 Pterocles gutturalis
AAAAAAAAAAGGAAGGAGAGAGAGAGAGAGAGAGGAAATAAAAACAGAGAGCAACACCTCACTGTACACAGGGTATGTGAAGAGCTGGCATTCATTTTCCCTTCCAGAAGGTTTTTAGTCTAGAGTTGAATAAACATAGGCCCTTTCTACTTTGGCTGTCACCTCCCCTAGAGAATAACCCGAAATCAGAGCTGTTTTAAGACATTCCTGTTTCATTTCTCATGGCTATGCTTGATAACTGTATGCTGTCTCCTTTTGCATGCATTA
>NW_010138672.1:0-2259 GCF_000699245.1 Pterocles gutturalis
GGGGGGAGAGCCCGCTCTCCATCACTGCATCCCGCTGCATTGGGATGGAGGGAAATGGAAGTGGCTTCCCTCCCTCAGCCTTCAATCAGCAGTGATGGGGCTAAGGGTGCCTCTCATCCTTTTCCCCTGTAATGACAATTTAGGGAGAAAAAGGAAAAAAAACTGGGGAAAAAAAATAATTGGATTCGCTCCTTGCTGAAAATGGCACGCAACAAAAATAGTGATGCTAAAAGAGAATCATCTGGAAATCCCCGACTTAAGGACAGGGAGAGATTAAAGGTTTTGGTGGGGCAGATCTTCTGAAAAAAAAAAAAAGAAAAAAAGGAGAAAACAAAAAGAAAAAAGAAAGAAAAAAGAGAAAAAAAGAGAAAGAAAAGAAAAAACCAAGAAAAAAGAAGGGAGAAAAAAGAAAAAAAGAAGGGAGAAAAAGAGAAAAAAGGAAAAAGAAAAAAAGAAGAAAAAAGAAATAAAAGAGGAAAATGGGGAAATGCTCCCTTTTCAAGGCACCATTTAAGAGTATTTATTTGTTACTCATACCCTCCACACGCTATTTGAAACCAAAATAGCACAGGGCCCTTTGACGAGCTGTATTTGCACATCAATGTAACTGAAATATCCTCCCTGCTCTAATGGCAAGTGAGGGGACTGTCAGTAATATTTTCCATTGTTTTTCAAGCTGGCCACGGTGACCCGGAGCGGAGGGGACAGCCACTCAGCAAGGGCAGGGGAGTTCTGCCGAGCAGCCTTTGAACGGTATTTCTATTCAATTTCTGTAAGAATATAAAAAGGAATTACAATTAAATCTGTAAATGCAATTCTTCGAGGGTTTTTACATTCCTCTAAGATTCTTACTGAGAAATTACTCTTGAAATAGTACATAAATCTTACAGGACTCCCCTTGGATTACCGCGCTTTAAGTTTTTAAGCAATCTTTCTATAGGTTTATTCTTTTCTTGCATTTCCTTTAAAGAAGCAGGTCTTCAGCACCACCTTCCCCAACAAACACACATTTAAACACCAAATCTATCTCTTTGACCTGGGTGCATGGGTACAATAATTTTAAAATTTGGGAAAGCATCGGGAAAAATGATTAAATGTAATCATCTGTGATCTTTTTAGAAGAAATAATGATCTGGGATGTTAATGGAAATAGTAATTTAAAATTACCGCTCCTTGCCTATGACTTAATATCATTTGGAAAGTGATAGCACCGTCCTCCCAACTGCGTCACCGCTCCTCGTTCCGCCGCTACGCCCCGCAGCAAACATCAAGGATTTTTGCTGAAAAAGCGCCTGCTGCTCGAGAACGGCTTCGAAAAACTAAATGGGATCTTTATGGGCCAAATCTTTCTTGCCCTGATCAGATGACAAATTCCTCTAATTCCAAACAAATCGGTTGCACGAGAAGAAGAAAATTTGGGCGCGTATCTAAAAACGTCCTTACCGCGACAATGAATCGCTTTTCTGTTGAAGATGCTTCCAGGATGAGCTCATTACGTCGCAAACCCCGCTCGCGTGAAAGCAATCTGCAACAATCTGCGAGCCTGGGGCCCTTTTCCATTTGGGATTGATACATAGGATGGAATCTGCATTTTTCATCCCGGCATAAAACAGTACAACCAGTGTCGCTGCCATTCTGCTGTAAATCCGATTCAGGAAATCCAACACAGTCCTTTGAAAAAATATTTCTGTTGGCCTTAGACTGGCTATGGAGGATGTTTTGTATGTGGAAGAAAAAAAAAAAGAGGAGGAAGGGAGAATGACCCACTGCAAAATTCACTTTCTTCCATGGTCAAGGGCATCTATGTCATTATAAGCGTAGTTTGGCCAAAACAAATATTATTTTTGAATCTTTCATTATCGCAGTCTCTGGAAAGGGGCTCAGCAGCATGTGTCGGCATTAGCGGCCGCAGAGCCGGCTGTCGTGCCTGCCTGTGCCGTGGCTCCGTGTCACCGCTTCAAAGCGGGGCCAGGCCGAGCGGCAGGAAACCCGATAGGGCAGAGGAACCCAATTCCAGGTGAAACGCACCCGCCTGGATTTTTTGTCCCCATGCTCCCACCTGTGCATTAATCTGTTCCCTCGAGCGCCGGGTTTTCATACACTGCTGTCACCCCCACCCAGGAGAGGCTCCTGCTGCTGCAGACACGGACCAGGACCCCTGGGGACACGCACCAAGGTCTCGGGGACATGGACCAGGACCTCTGGGGACACCGACCAGGACCCCCAGGCTGGGGGACGGCGCAGGGGCCAAACCCCGAC
>NW_010138673.1:0-37829 GCF_000699245.1 Pterocles gutturalis
TGAGGGCGGCCAGGCCCGGCCTGTGTGGGATTGCCCTTCGCTGCCGCGCCGGTTAGCGCGAGTCGGGGCAATCCAGAAGCTGCTCCAGAGGCCCCAACGGGTTCCCAGCCAAGCCTGGGGTCACTGGCATGTAAAAGGTGAGGTGAGGTTAACTCCTGCCTTCCGGGTCCTGCGCGGCTAGTCCAGACACCGTAATTAAGCCTATTATGTTCCCCACAGGATCCCAGCTCCAGAGGTTCAGGGAAGTGGGCAGGGCGTACAGATTCCACATCTCTGAGGTAATCTGTGTAATTTAAGTAAATGCATATTGTTCAAGTTCCATAGGTAAGCGCAGACCCTGCGATGGATTCAGTTACTGTAGGGTTCACACGCCCCTGCTCCACGGCAGCAGCAGACATCAAACTGCTTGTGGGCGCTGGACGTTCTCTCCCACTGTTTCATCTGAAGGATTGTAGACAGTTGGACACTGGAGGCCTGGAGCCTCAAAAGCCTGACAGCTCCGACATCAAGATTTGTAAGGCTGAAACTTTGTCCCTGTTTTTGCAAGGCAAGCAGGCAAGTCCTGAGTAACCACAATCATTCACGTGCCACTGAACACAACTGTTTCAGGTACACAGGGTGTGCAGAGCTGTGCGGTGTTTGTCAGCTTGTGCTCCATTGACCACTGGTGCTCTCTGAGGAAATGACTGCAGGAAAACAAACAAACACTGCAGGAACACACTTTTTTTCTCCACATAAAAGCAAGCAAGCAAACAAACGAAATACAAGATAAAACTTAATTGGTATATATTGAGAAGTTACTCTCATTTATTTGTTGTAAATTAAAACTGTCTTGACAAGGGTGTGTCACAGTTGTTCACTTTTTTTGCAGCCTTCTTCCTTTCAAAAACGTTAGGTTGACATTAGATTAACAAAGCCTCTGAAACTCTGAGCTGTTGTAAATATCCAGTAGGACAGTGTCAAATTCACCTTTTCAAGGGTATCCATCATTAGCCTCTACCTGTTACCATTGAAGTCAGTGGGAAAGCTTCCTTCTGTTTTGAACGTGCCAGCATTTGTTCTAGCTGTCCGGTTGTTTCACACCATTATACCAGGAGACACTTGAACGTGTTGTGTTCATATTTAGGTAAAATATGCCGTACTTGCTACTTTTGCAAAGTAGTAAAAAAATTCAAGAGGAAGGCCTTCATGTTTATGTTGTTCCAGAGACTTACTGAGCACCTTACTAAAATTTAAATAACTTTAAAGGAACTAAGTCTTGTACTACAATTCCCAGAGTGCATAGCAGAGGGCCTCTTACTTGTGAAAAGTGAGCTTGTCTTATCTTGAGTGTTTGCAAGGCCAGTGATTCACAGGTTAAGTGACAACAGAGTCATTAAGCTGTCAGTTTTAACATCCAAGGGAAAGAAAAAAATAGAAATAAAGCATTTTGAACTTATTTTACAGTAGTAGTCAATAATATACATGGTGCATGTGTGAACTATGGAACAAGAGTGAAACTGAGAAAAGAAAGCAGAAAAAAAAAAAGAGATGAAAATGTTGAGAAGGGCAAGAACTTCTGTTTTTGTAATTTTGAAAACCACTCATGCAGTCATGGAATACTGTGCCCTTAGAAAAACCTAGTGCGTATTTAGTGCTAATATATGAAGCTGTTTTAAATTAAGCAAGGTAAATAAATTCAGAAAATTAATCCATTTGTTTTTGCAGCTTCTTTTCTCAACATACTCAATTAAACATTTTAGAACTGATTATACTATGATTTCTAAAATGATTATATGCTGTACTTCAGAGCCCATGACAGAAAATCTTTCTTCCCCCAGGGACTTTTGCTCTCCTCAGAACTCTCAGGGACCAATTCTGCACCTGATACGAACACTGCAAGAGCTGGCAGCCCCCAGTCCCAGTGGTCTCTTCATCATTAGTTTTAGGTTTGGAGTGCACCATAATGGTACATCAGAAAATACAAATGTGTCCTTCAAGGTTTGGCTGTACTATATCTGCCCTAAATAAGCTTAAATCAAAATGAGAGGTCTCACGTTCCTTTACCCCGTTACCTCAGCATGTAACTGGGGATCTTTGCTGACCCTTGTTTGGCATCAGCGTTAGTGTAAATGCATATTGAACATGAATAAGGAACTGATTTGACTGAAGCCCTGCCAAAAATAATAACACCCCATCCCCACCCCACTTTAGTTCTGAGTTGGAATAATTCCCCCATCAAGTTTTCCATGTAGCTGCACAAGGAAGAGGACTTATTCATGGTGGTTATGCAAACACAGGCCCTTTCCATGTCAGCCTGAATGTAGGTCAGCCTGAGGGGATGATGTTGAGGAGGGGGAAGCATGGCTGCAGGAAGAAGTTCTTGTAAAACTAGACCCTCAAACTCTCTAGGTAATGAGATTAATTTCCTCCACAAAACTACTGAGCATAGTAGTAGTCTGAGTGAGGCTGGGGTGGAAGAAAGGAGGTTGCATAGTGAACTGTAGACCCTTCACTGGGATGTTGTGGGTTGACTCTAATGGTGTCTTTTTCGGTCCCTGTTTATTTTAAATCAGATAAACACGGGTTTAGAGATTCAAGTCTAAACATATATTGTTTAAAATATGCATTCACTTCAGGCAAAAGACACACCCAGAAGGTCTCTATGATTTTTTTACATATCATTAATGCATTGAAGTCAGGCACTGCTTTCAAGTAACCTACCTCCAGAAGGTAGGTTTTAGCAGATTACTAGAAGTAATTTACCCATTGCTAAGTTAAGCAAAACCAAATGAAGGTACTGTACATTTTCTGTTCTGAGTTAAATTTAGAACATCTTCTATGACATTAGTAAATTTAGCAGTTTTTTTTAATTCAAATTCAGGGGGTTTTGTCAGTTTTCAAAGGAGTCTCAAGCCCCTACAAGAGACAATTCCTTATAGTGGTATGTTGTTATGTATAGTTAAATATGCAGGATTTGTGTCAGAAGGTCAGAAGGAGTTAACAGATCTACTAAAAGATTATGTCCATCAAGGCCATCTGGGGAATTAAAAGTCTCTCCGTGTATTCCTGGATCACCAGGTAATCCAAATCTGTGTCTAGTATTCATTTCGGATTTTCTACTTTTCATGGGTAAATAAAATGATTTAGGTGGTGTTGAGCAGAAGCAAAGCAGAACAACATTGCTTATGCTCTGACACATCTCAGTTCTGATAGAGTGAGATAGAAATCAATGGCCCATCTATCCACCTTCCTATCAGTAAATGGTCCTGTAAGAGTATTGGCAGAACTAATGTCCTGTCTATTTTATTCCTAATCCTTCCCAGTACCTTTTTATTTCTAGTCAAAGAGACGTTTAGGACTATTTGGGACAAGGAAATGAAGAATTCATCCTCTCAAGATCATCAGGTTCCCAAATTTAATCCGTTAAAAATCCCAAAATCTTAAACCTAACAAAACCTTTTCTAAAGCCACAGCTGGAGAGAGAGATGAACCAGTGGGACCCATCCTGCTTAATAATCAACCCTTAAAAAACAAAAGGGGAGCAGGATGTGCTTTTTGTGGAGACTGCTTGCATAGGTGAAATAACTTACAATAGGAAATAGAAGGTTTTGCCTCAGGCACCTATCTGGAATAGAGTCCCAGAGTCCCACAAAAACTTCCCTATTGGAGGCAGAAGACCCTTTTCACTTCTTCCCTTTATAAGTGTAAAGAAGAATCTCATCCAATATCATGGAATATTTTTCATGGAAATGTCTAAAGACAAAGGTTTCCCACCCTCCTTTTGTTCTGACCATTGGGTATAGCAGTGAATATTACTTCTAGTTTATAATAACATTAAGACTTCATGACCCTTTATTTCAATTCCTGTGATTAACCATTGCAATTTCACTTGCATTTGAGGAAAATAATAATATGTTCTTCAATAATTTCCTAGTAATTGTGTATCTCCTACTAGTGTGTCATAGATCCATAGTGAATATCCCAAGGTGCATACACAACTTTATTTTTCGTAGTTATACTTTACTTAGTGTGATTCAACACTGAAACCATTAAAACCAAATTATGCATAATTTGAATGCAGTGATTACAACCAGAAAAACCATACGAACTCTTTCTGAAAACTTTGCCTAGGGCAGAAGATGTTCAGCTTTCATAGAATTCATCCAAACACTGAGTGTTTGCCTCCATTACAAATAAACTTAAACATCCTAAGGCAATCCACATTAGTGACTACTGTTGGTGTCTTCAAGTCATGTCCTGCATGGGGTAAGTGGGAAGTTAAGTGCATGATTGGAAGGACAATTAAACAATCAACATCTACAATGATGTAACTTCAAAGAGGAAAAAAGGAGTTAGTTTTATGTCATTAAGGAACACTCAAGTTGAAATCTTGTCAATTTGAATAAGAATAAGTAGATGTAATTTCAGGATGGCGCTACTGTAATAAAACACCTGCCAGGTCTGTTCTACTCGTTGTTTTAGTTTGTTGAGGTTTTTTAAATAATATTTTAAAATAAGCAAACGTTTTGTGGTAAGAAAGATCAAGAAGTGGCCAAAAAGGGAATCCAAAAGAGATGCTCTGTCAGACCTAGACAGTAATGTCTCCAGCTCTTCCCTCCTCCCCTTCTTTGGGGAAGAACACCTGAAACACGAACAGGTGTTCCCTTCTGCAGTGAGAATGGAGATTTCTGCCAGAGGAGAGGCATGGGTGCTTCATGGCTGTATTTGCTTAAATCATCATGGGCTGATTTGGTAAGATTTTTATCAGTGTTTTGAGGCCCCCCGATGTTAAGTATTCACCACCACGTTTAGATGTGTAACTGCCATTGAAGTCAATGTCTGAAAGAATTTCACAGTAAGAAATCAATGGGAGTTAGGGCCTAAGTCTTTGAAAAATTTAGGTCTAATTGTTCCAGGGGGCAAACAAGTTGCAGCTGGGACTCATCTTGTGTAATTTTAGCAATTTGGAAGTTTGGTATCTATTCTAAAGCAGTTGTTCTGGCTTCTGTAGTCAGTGGAGAAAGACACATCCAGGGAGTGTTACTACCTTTCTAAAATGGGCAATCAAAGCATTTGGAATGAATCAGCCTCTGGAGGTTTTTCTCCCTCTCCACTGACTAGAAAGAGCTTTATGACTAGTTTAGACTAGACCTGGGATTTTTAGAAGATTCCCACTCTGTGCCTTCAAACATGCAGGTTAAATAGCTAAATAGGCTAATGTATACATATTTCTCAAACCTTTTCAATTCTAGGTACCTTAAATGTTGTAACAGTAACAAGCAAAATTTCTAGCAAATATGAATTATAGTTTTTAATTTTATTATACCCCTGTAATAATTTGCTTTGTTGTCTGCTGATGTAACAAGTTGTATTAAGGATTTATTAACAGATTAATTCTAACAAGATTTAGTAAAACAAAGGGAAGTGCTATGCTTAAGTGAAGTTTCATGTACAAATACAAAATGAGGACCCTGTGGAAAAAGACGTAGTAATGCATCACAAACTAAATAAGTATGTGTCAACAATGAAACATCAAAGAAGGCAATTTGGGATGTATCAGTTAGAGTTTTCTATGTGAGAGAAATAAATAATTTTCTGTTGAGGGCTGAGATGAAGTACTATATCCGATTTTGAGATCAGATGTAAAAGGAGAGGAGTGGAGAAGAATGGAGTGGGTAGAAGAGGACTACAGAAAGCTGGTAACAAGCTCAGGAAGACACAGTTTACAGCTCTCCCAGAATGAATAGCCAGTGTTGCATTGCAGCAAACAGCACTTGAGATTTTGCATAAAGCTGTCCCATTGCCATCATTGGGAAACCACTGAGTCATAGCAGACACTAGTGTTGTCTGCACTTGTGCCCCCTTTCTGCTGCCTGCTGCTTTCCCAATTATTATATAGAACAAAATAAGCAAGCACTGTCCCAGTAAGAACCTGGCCAAACACACATTGCACCACTTCCACAGGTGCTCAAGTGTTTACTTGCAATAGCCATGTTTGCCAATAAAGGCTGACTTTCTGAGCCAGAGCATTGAAGAGTGGGCTGGATGAGACAGCAGCAAACACAGCCTGCTGATCAGGATGGGCTGGGCACCAGCTATAGCCCAGCAGGAGTTGCAGCAAACACCAGCACTGTGCGCCAGCTGGCCAGATTGGTGAACAGTGATCTGCAACACACTCTGTATTGATATTGTTAATATGGAATTGGGAGAAACTTCAAGGGATGCTGTTGTGAATCCTGTTCATGGCTCTGACACTTTCTCGGAATCTTATACAAGAAAAACTTCCTATGGCCTCTTTTACATCTTTCACATTCAGACAACATGGTTTGGGAAACCTCTGAAATGCAGATGTCACCTTCCGATGTCACCTTCCAAATAGCCCTGTTAGCTGCCAGCTAGCACTAGGAGACTGAGGTTTTGGTGTTTCCTAATGGCCATGGCACTTCTCTTGGTCATCAGTGACTTCCTCAGGTGTTTTTTCTGCTAGGGTAAGCTGAAAGAACCATCAGCACACATTTCCATGAATGTTGGCTGTTCTGAAGTTTTTCCTTTGTTGTTTTCCCTCCCAGGTTTGCAGCTTAGTCGTCTCTTCTCAGTCGCTGCTCCCTTTCCCTGGCCCCTCTAAACTCTCCAGTCTATCAAAGGAAATATTTATCAGCGCAGAGTTGCGCGTGTTGAGTCTTGAAATACTTTTCTGTTTGTGTGCAGTCGTCTCCAAACAGTAAACTTCTGGTTCAGGGACTCTCCTTGCATTTGTGTTCTCGTTGCAGCTTATGGAGAGGAGATAAGTAGAATAAAAGCACACAATGCTTTAGCAGTGCTACAAGGCAAGTAAATCTGTGGGCGGTTCTCTTTGGGTTGTACTGACCTTGGCAGCAGAAAAAGCAACCTTCTAGAGAGAAACCCAACAGTGTTAGCCTCCTACCACGTCCTAGGTGGTTAAGAAGACACAGTGCCACACTATTATTAGCTGCCTTGGCCCACATGTACAATGTCGAAATCAAAGTGGTACTACCATGTAACGTGATCAGGCTGGGCACAAGTCTGGCAGCAGGGATTAAGAAACCATGGCTGACATTGAATTGCAGACACTCTGTAATGGAGTTATCCTTTGTGTGGTCTATAATCAGAAAAGTCTCCATAAGGTTGGCTAAGCTACTTCAACAATACAGATTTCCCAATTTGGGGGGGGGAGGGGGAAGGTAGAAACTAGAGTAAACAGGAAGAGGTTTGCTGATCATTTTAAACTTTGGGAAAATTACATCTTATTTTAATCATAATGAAAAAATAGTCCACACTAACTCATCATGTTATCCACACTAATATTTTTCATTCTGATTTTTTTTTGTTAGAAAAAGCTGCTAACGGTAAACACAAAATTGTTTTCCTAGAATTTTGATTAAATCATACATACACTCACCGAGTACCACGTGTGAGTAATATTTCAGTTATCCCACTGATGTCATTGAGATGGAATTAAAAGTGCTGAAATTTTCAGTGATGGATATTTCACTGCAGCTGTGAGCAAGATGTTCCTCAGAGACTGTAATTATCCCGGGGCAATGTTAAACCCTTGGACTTGCATCTTATTCATAAAATAATACAATTTTAAAATAGCATAAAAAAAAATCTAGCCAAGAAAGTTAGCCTTGTGCATATTTCAGTTCATATATAAATTAATCTCTTAATTTATAAATAAGTATGCTTTTTACACATATATATGCCTGTCATAAAAAGTAGGCCATAAAGTATGTTAAAATAAAATCAACAGGAGAAGGACATTCAGAGTTAAAACTAAAAACATAATTTCTTACATGGATTTTCAATGTATGTCATTGTCTAAAAAATGGCAACAGTTAAATATGAAGTGGTAGGATTTTTTTTTAATTATTAAGTATAGCTGTCTGACTTCTTTTGCGTTTTAAGTCTCTTATACCTACTCTAATGCTTTCCAAATACTTCATTCTCTATTTTCTTAAACACAAGTTTTTAAATTATGTATTTAATTATAAAATATGTTAGAGCAGCTCACACGAATGAATAATTCTACCAAATAAGCTACTACTGACTACTTTTCAAGTGCAAACAACCCTTTGTTGTTGTCATTATTTAGTGGCATACACTGATCTCCAGAGCTGTAATAGACTATTGTAAAAAGCCCTGATTCAGAAGAGCATTCCAGCAAGTATTTGAAAGGAAGGTTTGGACACAAAAGGGAAAGCCTGGTGGGGTGGATGGTGAGTACCCTTCGTGACCAGGACCCCTTCCCGAGCTGCAAGTACTCGGCAACCATGAGCAGCCCAAAGCTGTATCTATCTCCTTCAACAAACCAGATGTGCCTGAACAGCCTTTAGGCTGTGGCCTGAGGACCTTCCCATACCCATGGACATTTTAAGTGGGGAGGATGAGGGTGTGCAGTGCAAACAGAGTATGCCTGTGGATGGCACCTTGTACCATTGTCTCAAGCAGTGATGGCTTCAGATTTTCCCATCCGGCGCACTGCCTGCTCAGACCTGCCCCTACCACCCTTTCCACTGAGTGAGCGCAGCTGCTTGTGGTGCATTACAGGAAGCCGGGTCATGCTTTTTTTGTTGGAGTTATTTTTAACCTGTTTCTGTTTATTCACTTGGTTTGTCATTTGCCCCCACAAATAATGCTTGGTGCCCTAATATGGACCAGGGAACAAGTGGCAAGGCATTAGGGGTCCTGAGTGCACCTTAAGCTGTTGTTAACCACTGAAAACAATGTATCAAATAAATTGTGGCCTGAAGAATCTCATTTAATGTGGTGGTAAATCCAGATTTTGGGCACTGAACCTGAGATTAGAAACAGCACAATCCCTTGGATTTAAAAAACCTCACTCTACTTCTTCAAATGCATTCGATATTTTTTCTATAGGTATCTGTGTCATTGAAACTGTTGGCTCAAATGTTGTCTCCTTCCACTGGTTTAACTTCATGCTGTATTGGAATGGATCTATGCATAGCTGGAAAAAAACTAGTATAAGATACTAAATACAGCATTAAATGTTATGCTGTCCAGTTTATCAGAATGTAATTGTGTGTTCACACATGATCTGGCTTCACTTCAATTTACTCCAGTAATGCACAGAACTGGATCATGGAACCTGCAGGACAAGAAATACAAGCTAATTTTCGTAAGTCTGACAGACGTTCATATTGCCAATAAAAAATGTATAGGGGCTCAAAAACTGAAAAATAGTTGAAAGCAAACCAGACAGCTCGTACTTTACATTCTTCCAAGCTGTAGAAGCTTGTCTATAGCCACAAAGTTTGCATGTGTGCTATAGTTCTTTAGTGCACATTTTTTTATCCTGCTTTCTTATTTTGAATTATGTGCAGTTAATGCTCAGCCCCCTGTTTTTTTTTTTATTGTACACGTAAATTAATACACTCACATATATATAGACATATACATGGACATATACACACAATTATATTTTATATGTACTTTAACTTTCTGTGCATGTGACATTTAACTTCAGGTACTGCCTGCATTTTTGTCAGGAGGAGTACAGTAGGTTCCAAGCACAGCTAATGGAGCCTTCAGCTGAGACCATCTATGGCAGCCTCAGGCTCAACAGCCTGGCAGGAAAACCTGCAAATCCTGCTGCACCCCACAGGTTTCTGTGACTTGCAGTGCTGACAGAAACATCAGCTCTGCTGAAGCATCAGAAGTTCCCAAATAAGGAACCTCTGCTTCACTCTTTCAAACTCACCAAATTGTAATACAACTGCAATTTTGAGTCTCTTTGATGCTGAACTTGGAATATGTGTTATTGCCACACATAGAGTAAGTAAGGGGGTAACACTGAAGCTAATGGGTGTTTTATTGCATGAATTTTAAAAGGCTGGCATTTCTCCCGATGAAAGAAAAGGCTGGACATTTCTCCACATCAGAAAGATGCTGTTCTGTCCCATAGTTAGTAGTTCAGTGCTATTTCATAGTGTCTAACAGCAACCTTAAATACAGTCCTACAGCTGCCGTGGGTTTGGTGAATTATTCTGGGAAAGTATTTGGTCCATTCGAGGAACCGAAGTAGAGCACTCAATACACTGAATCATTAAATCTATGATTGATTGATTGATCCGTCACACCAGTTGGAGACTTCAGGAAAGACCAACAAAGGATCTGGAGAGACACTGGAGAGAAATGTCTTGTAGGATGTCAAGGCTTTTATTCCTTGTTTTCGTTTGTGGTCTCAAGGAATGGGCAAAAGAGCATTTTGTGTATATTTATAATTAGTAAACACTATAAACACAACACAGGACAGCAAATAATAAACGCAACCTGGTGATATTAGGAATAGAGACAAGGTGATTTAGGCACCTGTTCTGCAAACAGTTATACACATGCTTAATTTTAAGAGAGTGAGTGGTCTTTTAGTTCGAGCAGGCTAGTCCCATGTCTAGAGTCACACAAAGACATGAGAGCAGTGGGTAAATTTTCTAAAGGAGATTACAAAAAGTTCAGTCGAAAAATAGTGAATCGTACTCTGAAGTTTAGATTGAAATAAAGGAGAATACTTATAAGGCAAGAAAATTAACACAAAAGTAGGGGTAGAAGTTAAAAGATCAGGGAATTACGCTTCTGAGTTTACTAGCAGCACAGACAAAAAACTCAATCCCCTTTCACCCAATGGGACATTTGACATTTGCCTTTCATTAAATTCGTATAAAGACGTGGGTGTGACAAGCCACTTAAAAAGTTAAGAAGCCTTTACAAATAATTATGTTTACTTGTAAGAACGGCAGAGTATTCCTAGGTTACATCGAATAATAATTATAACTAGGCTTTTAAAAAGGTATTTATCTGCTATTTATCTGCTTTCTGAGGTTGCTTTCGACTGAGGGATCACGAGAAGCTTTCAGGAGCCATTTCCAATGCGTCGTACTAATTAGAGCTGGAAAGAGCAGGCCTATTAGCACTTACTTTGTCAAAGTGCGAGACAATTTGGGCTGCTGAATGCCCTCAATAACTTGTCGTTTAGGGGCATTGCGGAGCGGGTGGGATTGTGAGGGTCCGAGAGCAAGGACAAAGCGGCTCCCGCGATCCGAGCGGATATCGTCCGGGGCCGATAGGCTCCCGGCTGCGCTCGCATTTAAGTCCCGGGGGTGTTTGTCGCCTGCTCCTGGGAGGATGAGAAAATCTCTGAATAAAGCGTTCAGCCAGACAGTACAGGCAGGCAGTAAATGTGCTACTAAGAACTTTTTCCTTTCTGAAAATAATTTTATTTGTACAATTACACACACTTCAGGTATTAATCACTTTTGATTTTTCAAATACCATTGTCGTATACCAGCAAGACATTCCCTTTACTTGGAAAGACTTACTCAAGGACCTTCACTATTTAAAAGCTGATTAATCAGCATATTAAAAGGGCAGTAATCCTTCTAGAAAGTCCTTTGCTAATTACTTTTTTCAGACCATCACTGGCAGCTTCAAGCCTGTTTATTCCTCTGAGCTCTGCACACCGAAAAGCTTTTAGTAAGGTGAAATGTTTGCACCGTTTTTTGTCAGCTGAAAGACATAATAACGATGTGTTTTAACTAAACGAATAAGAGACCTGTTGTCAAGTCTCAAGATGTGTATTGCCTAACAAAGAAAAAAAATATTTTAACGCTTCTCTTTAGATGTTATTTCATTTTTAAGTTAATTTAGGATGACTACAAAATATTGAAAGGAAATAGAACGAGGAAACTAGAACCAGAAAAATTGTGAAGTCAATGGGATGATTGTCACTGTTGGGATTTTTAAAAATTGTAAGGAACCTTTTTTCTCCTCAAGGAATAGAGCAAAATGGAATAAAACCCACTGCATTTATGTACTGAAGGGAGGCATGATAAAACCAATTGCACTTATGGAGTGCAAGGCTTGACCTTAGTAGGTTTAAAGGGAACCTCAAGTAAGAGCTATTGAGAGAAAAGATTATTCTTACAGAAAACAATTCTATCTCTTGTTGTGCTGGTGGGAAATTGCCAAGGAATGTATCAATCAAATGTTTTACTTTCCAGCATTCTACAACTAAAAGGGGATGGCTTTGTTTAGGTGAACAAGTTTTACACTTAAATAAAGTAACAAGAGCACACAAACTTTTGGTAATAGAATCTTTTATCCAACACCCCCCCCCAATTCAAGTGCAACAATGGGTACCAGTAAGGAACAGTGTTTCACTTCAAACTAAGGGTATTTTCCTTCTTTGTTTCATGACCAAATATCCTATTGATCTGTCAGAGGATGATGCCTGGGAAACAAATAGAAAACAGATCATAAACCCCTGAGTCTGAAGGATGGATTGGAGCTTAGCAGATGCTCATTTGCTTCATGCAGGCTTTGTGAATGCTCAGACTTTTGAAAAGGTGGAACTCATGGCAGGACTGAGGTCCATGTGCTTTAAAGCCAGTGATTTTGCAGGAAATTTGTCAAAGCTAAACAAAAGCTGAGAGAGAGTATATTTAGATTAGATATTAGGAACAAATTTTTTACTGTGAGGGTGGTGCCCATAGAAGCTGTAGATGTCCCATCCCTGGAGGTGTTCAAGGCCAGGCTGGATGAGGCTTTGAGCAACCTGCTCTAGTGGGAGGTGGCCTTGCCCATGGCAGGGGGGTTGGAACTAGATGATCATTAAAGTCCCTTCCAACCCAAACCAGTCTATAATTGTATGAAAATACATGTAATTCCTACATATTTTCTTGCTTTCTTAATAAGTGAGAATAATAACTTCCTTTGCTGTTTCTGAGTTGAAATTCAGTAACTGAAGCACTAGGACATATTTTTTTCAAAGTAAACAAGACCCATTCCCCATTGCCTGCAGAATAAATGTGGTGATTTTCAAGCAAGGCAAGTCAAAGGTATAAAACAGCTTTAAAAAGGGCTTTGTAATGGATGCAAACCTAATTACAGATAGTCTATTGCCTCTCCAAAAAACCCCACATAATACAATAAGAAGTAATAAATATGTTGTAATTACCTCACACCTGTGAATAATAAATCAGGTATTTCAGTGCAGTGACTGATGGCACGCTCTGGGAATCAGGTAGCCTGTGGAGGTACAAGATAATTTCTGGGAAAGTTCTGTCAAATTTCAACAACAGAAGGTTGTACTTTGTTTCTGTTTAGACATAGGTAGGAATTTTGTGATTCTTTGATTCACAGGAATGAGCGAGGACCTGGTTTAGAGCCTGTTCTTCACCGTGCCCAGTGTAGTCCCTCCAGCATGGCCACACAAGCTGGCTGCCGCATGCTAAGATCCGCAGCAGCTCTGGGTTGCAGCCAGGTAGAGTGGAAGTGAAGTTATCTGTGCCTCAGGCTTTGAAGCAGGCATTAACTCTTCCTTGGATTTCCAACTGGAAATATGTGGGGTCAGCAAGGGAAGCTCTTGTGGCTAGCAGATGGGCTCCCTCTCCTTCTGCTTTCCATTTCTGAAACTTTTTGTTATCCAAAGGCTCCTGCCCAGTGAAGAGACATAAGGTCATGGAGAGACTATAGATAGACAGGTGCAATAGGTCTCAGTTCTCTCCCTTATGTAAGCAGAAAAGACTTGTCTTAGCTTCAGGCAAAATGGATAAGTTGATCAAAATTTTATGTATAGAAAAGTAAAATCTGTATTTGCAAAATAATTTTGAAAGGAAACTACTGATCTTCTCCTCTCTCCTTCCCTACCTCCTTCCCACTGTCTCCCCCAAAAACCTAAAAAAACCCCAAACAAACAAACAAAAAAAACCCAAACGCACATACTTAAAAGTAACATATAGAATGAAGTCACTCTCATTAAAAAAAAGACAAAAGAGAGTTTGTCTCTGCTTTAAGATAAGCAAGGACACTGTTCCCACATATATTTTCTAGATTATGAACATGATAAATTCACCTTCCATTCAGTCACATAAGAATGGCATCAGCACAGAGTTCTAGTATATAAGTCAAAACTCAGTTTCTGACTCTGCCATTGACTTCAAATACACCTTTGAATAAGTGACTTAGGCCAGCAGAAGCAGTCAGGTACAATAAATTAAAATTAAGTTCCTAATCCCAAAACTACTGTTATCAAAATCCTGATCAGGTTTTGATTGTTGCCATTCCCTAAAGGACACTGCACACTGCACACTGCCTGGAGCTGCATGCTAAGAACAGTTACTTATTTTGCAAGCAGCTGATTCACCAAGCAAGTATTCAGAGATTTTTAAATAATGTGGTTATTTGCAGACAAACATCTGCAGCCAGCATTCGAAAAACTTTTGATGACTTTCTTAACCATTTCCCTGTATCTGTCAGCGCTATCTTCATTGATTTCCTCATTTGGTTGCTGTAAATCTGCTTCAATGTAATGTAAATCCTAATACACATATAAATATTTTACTGTGTTTTAATAAGGGATGCTCTCACACCATTTGTTTTCACCAGTGGACAAAAAAGGAAACGTTCTAACTGCCTCCAGCAAGACCATCAGAACTGTCTGGAGAATTTAATGGACAGACTCAGAAAAATCCTCTCTCAGCACTAACACAGAGTATGAGGTGGATTGGAGGTGTTTCCAAGATGCTGTTTTTGGAGAATGCACATCTTAATACCAATCCTTTTTCAGGGAAAGTATAAACAGTCCTCATTGTATACTGCTTATAACTTATCCCCACTGAGTTAGTATGGACTCAGCATATGCTTCTTGAACAGCTTTGCTGTAAGGGGACTTCTTTCCACAGTTTAAGAAGCAGCTAATGAACAATTCCAGGCTATATCACTCAATTTGAATACATACATATTCCTTTAGTATCTACTCTGTTTTCTCTGTGAAAGCCCTTCTTGACTTGCTGGAGCGAGACAATAGCAGTGTGCAGATATTCTGGGAAGCCATCCTTTCCCTTCATGCCATCATGGTTTTACTAGTCTTTTCTATGTGCTTGTTTGGTTTCTATTTAATGTAGCTTCTAGCTTGCTCCTGATGTTGTTTGCTATTATCTCATGATGTTTGAAAGTCTTGCAGAAAAATCAGAAGCATTGGGTATCACTGATCACTGAGAATCTTGTCAAGTTCAGATCCCAGTCTTGGCCTAATTACATATGAGAAGACTGATCGCTGGTAACACTTCATTGCTTGCCTTGCCTACTGCAGGGCAATCTGCCACGTCTCCCATGTTCTCTGTTCCAGTGCAGCTCTGACTTTTGCATGTTCCCATCCCTTGAGGGCTGTACCCAGATCTGATGACTTGAGTACATTGGCCTTGGATCTTTGGATCATTGTTGTCCCCTATCATTTACTGCTTTTTTGTTCCATCATTCATTCTCTGCAAGAGTATGAAACAAAAACATTGTTCTTTGATGCATCCTTTTCTGAGGTCCCTCCTTATATGGTTGATAACTACTGTGACACTCTAGGATGTCTTGCAGCTCTGTCTTCATTTTCTTTCAAAGCACCTATTAGATGATAATTTGTGCTTAAGTTCCCAATTGACACTGACTGATTTGTGTTCTACTGCAGGGCATGGAAGCCTCTTGTCCGAACAAGTCAGATTTGCTACACATCTTTCAAAGATCAAAAAGAGAGTCTCTGCCTGAATTTGTATGTAAGCTGAGAATTAGTGCACGCAAGTAGAAGTGATGGTAGGGAAGTGCAATAAGAAACTCTTGGTCAGCGTGTTGGTAGTGGTCTCAACACAATCAGAGCACCAAATTGACAGGCTTTATAAGCATCACAGACATTTTTGACTGTGACCTTAGTTTTACCCTCCATTCAGCCCTCTTCCTAGGAAATGGAGTACTAATCTGTTGCTATCTTGCAATTTTATTTTAATTTAATAGTGAAAAGATCTATTACAGATCTTCTGGTTCTGCTGGTTGCCAGACTATTAATATTTTTTCATAGATCTATGTATGCTTGATTTAGCATTTCTGCTTGTGAAGTAGCTGCTCCCCCAGCTCATCTCAGACATACCTCTTTCTCCACATGTGGTGAATGCATTTGTGCCAATTTCCAGATCCTCTAGAACTACTACTTTATCCATGCCTTTTTAAAATAAAACTCAGTTTTTTGGCTTTGTTGATAATAGGCACTAATGTCCTGAGGCGTTTGCTCCTTGAGACATGGCTAGCTCTGGAGTATGAACTTTTCTGCTGTCTGCCATTCTCAGCACTCTCAAAAGAGAAACAAAGTATTGCATTTTGCATATTTTTTCGGTTTTATAGAACTGGAAGAATACTTGTGTCCAGAAGGCATGCTTTGATGTGTATCTTTGTCATTAGTAATGCTGTTAGTGAGTTGTTCCTTATCCTTGCAGCATAATGCTGGTGTCTCAGTAACATGAATTGTGCTCAGTCTTGCAGCATGCAGTGTTTTCTTTGTGATGGTTACTGGTGATGAGACCACACATCCCACTAACTCATCTATTTCCAGAGAACATGGACTCAGGTTTTCATGTGGTACTAATGCAGCTCTGGGCAGAGCAATTCTAGCTGTCCTGTAGGGATTGTGTACATCGGGCCTAACACTTGCTTATGTTCTGTTCTTGTGTCCCAGCCTGCATTTACAGTGCATAATTAATTGCCTGAAGGTTGCATTGATTTCTCACAGGTAATTGCAGTACCTGAAAAGATATATCACCACAGCCTGTTTTAATTTTTTTTTTATTCTGGGCACTGCACTCATGGCTTTCTGTCTCTCACTGCCCAACTGGAATCTGATTTCTAAACAGCAAACATAATTTTTCCCCAGTTTACTTCCAGCCTGGTATTTCTATCTTATGACCTGTACAGGCATCTGCTGAAGCTTGATGCTGTGGTCATGGGCTGCTTCTATCCATATCTCTCTCCTCCAGTAATGAGAATGTTCCCAGCTGTTGTCTCAATTCATAGGAGTCCCCTTGGTGCCGGCTTCAGTTTACAGTTAGCACCTTCCAGGGTTGGAATGATGCCCATTGGCATTCTTACCAAGTGCTGCCTGCCAGAAAATGTGGGAAAGGTTGTCAGGTGGCGGGGTGGCTCATCTGGCCTGACAAACAAGAGCCCATTCTTGATGAGAGCTGGTTGGGAATTTTCCAGTGAAACTTTATTGGAAAATAAAGAAACTGGTATGTACCGACCAGGTGGCTTGTCTGGACAAAACCAAAGGCAAGAGACCCACCACAGAATAGTCTGGCTGGTAAAGCAGCGATGTAGAAGAGTATCATTCATACCCAACAAGTTCTCTGCACAACCCCATGGATGTCTAAACCACAGGATCACTGACTACTCAGTCACAACTCTCAGGCTAATATGGTGCAGCTGCTCAAATTTGTATAAGCAGTTCAGGAACTTAAATCCAGAGCTTTCATGCTGTACTTACCTCTTGCAGCTACTGGCTGCTCTGCTGTCTTATTTATGCTTGTTTTGATCAAAAACTCCATGCTGAAAACCTCCCCTTTAAAAGCTTTTTTTAAAACTTCATTTTCTCTCTCAAGAAAGACCTGAAACTGTATATTTCCTGAAAATAATCTAAAAATCCTAAAGATCTAAAAATCCTGAATTAAGTCTATCAGTGCCCTCATCACTGGATGCATTGCTGCTTTCTGAATTCTTAATATGACATTAAGATATAATGGAGTTCTGGTTTTCATACTTGTAATATATGTCATTTTTTTTTCCTGCCTTTGTTTTGCTTTCCACAATATGGAATTGTGCCATGCTAGCCAAGGCATTTGCAATTAGACTGTCTCTGTCTTGCATTCCTTTATCCTTGCTTCTTCACTAGGAATAACTTCAAACTGCAAATTGTTGAAGGAAAGTTTGCTCCTTGATTGAAAGAATTTATGTTATTTTCACAGATAGACCAAGAAATCATCTTGTTCAATAACAGTAGTATTTGTTAATGTAATCACTTCCAGTATGATCCATACTTTATTCTTACATATATGATATATTTATAAGAGATATTTTCCCTGACATCTCCTAGAATATGAGCTGCTGCTGACAGAAGGTCAGGAAAACCAAATACAGTTTTTAAGTCATGCAGTACAATATTTTCTAGTTCCAGAGGAAAGAGAGAGAAGTGTCTGTACTGTGGTATATGAAACTGTACCATACAGCAGTAACGATTCCATTTTCCATGCAGGATATTTATTCCAGGGCTTTGCTCTCTCCGGGAGTAACTGCAGTTCTCAGATGAAACTGGCAATTTTAATTTCTTAATATTTTTCTGGTTTTGTTGTTTCACTTAATGTAAAATTGATCATTCCAGAAAAGAAAATATTGTCTCTTTTTCTCTGTGGAAAACATAACACTTCACATTTTCTTTAAGTTTGGAAACACTGAGCTGTTACTTGAACTTGTTTAATAAAGGGGAATTTCTGATACTGGCAGAGAATAACTCTGTGGAAGTATCTTTCTCTCTGCAGTAATCTTTAAGTATTCAAATTGACCAAGGTACTCAATGCTTTTGAAGTACCATTAGCATTTTCACTTTTCAGATTTCCATTTGTGGGAATATGAAAAAATGAAGGAATGCCTTTTTCTGGTTTATTCCTCTGCAGAATTTCAGTGCCTCTTTGCTTTCAGCTCTGTTCTTTCAGCTGTTTGCCTGTGTAACTTAAAACCAAAATGGAAGTGAACGGTTTGAAAGAAAGATATTTGCTTAACAGCTAGTGGCTCCAGCTAAAAAAATCTGCAGTGTCCCATTGCTCTCACACACTGGCCGAGGCAGCCTGGGTTTGGCTGCAAAGTTTATAAAGCATTGGGTCTTACTTGTTTAAAGTAGTTACTTTTTCGAGTCTTCTGCTGTGATTTTTGGTAATGTTTTTGATGCTTTAGCCTATGCTTTCCTAAATAAATGAAATTTAGAGGATTGAGCAGTCCTGCATTTTTGCCTGTCAGGTGATCCCCTACATTTTTCAACCTACTCTGAGTTTTAACTGAGACAGAGGACCAGAAGGCTATATGCCACTAACTATCCAGAAAATAGGAGAGGAGAGGGACCATTCCATATATAACAAGGAGAAGGGCTGAGGGAGTAGTTTACGTTTAGTGATGTGGGAGAACTCACACAGAGCAATCTGTTAAACACTGTTAGACAGCATGCTCATCTTCTGAGATGGAGAACACAGTATTTGCCTTCATCAGTTCAGAAAGTGACAATATGCTCATCATGTCAAACTCTCACTTCAGTCATCAGGGAAAAAATAAGCACTCATGGATCTAGACTCCATTTATTTTGTTGACTAGATCTCCCTAATCATAAGGAGTGCACTTTTTTCCCCACTTTCCCTGCTTTAGTTCACATTGCAGATGTTTTCCAGGAATGCACTCAGAAGGCTCAAATTGTTTAATGGACATTCAGTCCACAGGACCAGACTACAAGTAGTACAAAATAAACACCTCTGAAACACCTACAGCACCATTGTGCCTCTGCTGGTCCACACTACTTGCTCATATAGCGTGAATGTAGAACACAATTTTGTCTTTAATAAATGATTACAAAAGCATCTTTTTTGTGCTCTCTTTGTGACTATATCATGTCAATTTATGAGCAATGTGTAGTAGTGTTCTGCTGTGTTCATTCTACCTAGCGTCAGGCAAATCAATTGCGGTTAAACTCTCAGTATTGGGTAATTTTCCCATTTTCTATTACTCTGCTGCAATTGCTATAGCAACAGAGGGTACATTAAAGTAGTCCAATTAAAAAGATTTTAAACACTTTCTCTTGTCTAAATGAATTTTATAGCAAGAAATTTGAGGTTCATTTATTATAACTCTTCCATTATTGCTGCTGTAACAGAGTAACCCCAAATTATTCTAGTGTCAACGATCTTTGATTGTCGCGTGGAAGAGACGTTTCCACCATAAAAAGTCCAAGATTTGTTATCTTTCCAATTCAAAAAGAGACTCCAGAGGGTTTTGCAGAGCTGATTTTTGACTGAAGTATCTAGCTTGGGTGTGATTCAAAGCTACACACTGAGAGAAGTCTAAATTTCTTACAGATAATGTAGCATTTTAAAAGAGTTACTCAAATCACCTATATTAGCCTCCATTCTCATACAAGGAATGTATGATGGAGAAGGACTGTCTGGCTCATAATGTCCGTTCCCTGGCATGCAGCTGAACATAGATTTACTCAGTCCCTAGTTTCTGAGTCCTCAAATAAATTTTCATAGAGTCGAACGTTCAGGCTATTGAGAAATCAGTGACCTGAACTTTCTTTTCTTTCTATGAAAGAGATGCAGATGCATAGCTGTCTATGTATATATCCACAAGTCTTGCATGATCCAGTCATGGGTCCCCAAAGCTTTTATGGTAAATTACCACCACTGTCAGCATGATGTCAGGGTATATCACATGTAGCAGTAGCAGCTCTGTGTGCTGTGTCTGTATGTATACTAATTTCAACGTGTGTGACGCATGGATTATGTCCATACTGCAGCTTGATTTATGATGTACAGTGGGAAAAACCCCACTTTCAGGTTCTCTGGTGCAGATTTCAAATGACTCCACACATTTCAAAAGAGCAAAAGAGTTGCCAGGGCAATTTAGAGCAAAATCTGGTTCCTTGCCCTTGGAGTAGTAACAGAATGGCTTGTGTTTATAAACTGTTGTTTGGAAAAGTCTGTTACATTAAAGATTAAGTTACATGCAGTGTGAGTAATGTTCTGCATATACTAAATACCCCCATGCACTACTTAAGGAAAACTAGTCAGCAATTCAAGCAACACATTATTTTGACATAGAAGATCCACTGGTAGGAATGACAAAGAGGTAAATAGCTACCCAGTTCATTTTTTTTCATCATAGATATTTTATGTTTCTCCTAGTTAAAATGGGGAGAGTTAAATCACTGGCCTTGAAAAGTAATTAGAATGCAGAATGAAAAAGAATTTTGGGATAAAATTATGAAAAGAAATTATTTGTTCTGAAATTTTCATATATTTCTCTATTTTCCAGTTTTCATTACTACGATTTCCCCAAATAAGTTCACTTGATTATATATGTCTGACGAGCCTATATCGTTCTCACTGATACAATAAAAAGTCAGAAATATCAGAGATCAAAGTCATCATTTAGACCGTTCTATTCACTTGCCCAGTCCATCTATGTGCAATCTCACCACATGTACATTGTGTGGTTACAGGTAAACAAACTCCTCTCTAGGTCAGAACATCTGTTCAATTAAGATTGCATTTAAAAGTAAACGATGTGTTAATCTTTTATAGCTTTTTAATTTAATGTGGGTTTAGTTAGTTAATAGCTTCAATAGTAAAAAAAGAGATAAATATACATGGCAAAACTGGTTAATGTGAAGTCATGAATACTTTTGGAAACTGTCTTTGGAGACATAGAGTATATCGTAACTGAAATTGTTCTTGTGTCACTCATGTCATTTTCTCTGAAAATGAAAGCCTTAAAAAAACCCCAAAACATAGTAGTTCCTCCTGTCTGAATAAAATAGACTTAATCGTCATCTCTGAACATCCTCTGTTTGGTACAACTCTAAGAAACAGTCTGAAGCTATTCCTGTATTTTCCACCTCAGGAGGCAATACAGTTGTGATGAGATAGAGTCAGGTCTGTCATTGAAGCTGTTTCTGGTGTCTCTGCATTGTGAACTGGAATAAAGAGCTTAAACTACTGACAAAAGTGTTGAAAAGGTAAAATAAAAAGCCTTTCCTCATATTCTGTATTGGTTTTCCATCTTAATTTCTAGTCTGTAATCTACCATATTTCTTCTGCCCTTGTCTCTCCTAAAATCCATCTCCCCCTGTCAGCATGACCCTACTTCCCTGCATGTCATTACCATGCTTCTTCACTTATCTTCTATCAAGAAAATAACCCTGTGGTTAGCTTCTGAAGGGTAGAACCACTTAAGACATCCTCTGTATGCATTTTATACTGGATGATGCTTGTGGGCTCCCCTGCATTCCTTCTGGCTTCAGCTACTACACTGTTTTCTTTCAGAATATTGAAAGATAATGTCTGATTGCAGCCCTCTTCACTCTGGGAAAAATGTTAGTAAGTGGAGTTTCCTACTTACTCCAAATCCAATGTCAGAGAAACACTTAATTCACGAACTCTTCAAGACCCAAATATCCAATTCACAGGCAGTTAATGGAACACCAAGTGAGAGTGAAACAGGCTGGATTCATTCCTTTGATTAGCATGCACTGACATAAGAAACTGGATTGAAAGATCATTCACTTTATCAGGTGGATTTTCACAACATCTAGCACTTCTCATTTCAATTTGTCCGGAAGTACCTGGATTTTTAAAGATTTACCACATGCCAAAGACCTTACTGACAATAGTGAGAGTGGGTAGGCACTGACCTATCTTGATAAGTTTCTCTCTTCCTTTCAGACCATTAAGATTTTGAAAAACTGAATTCAGATCTTCCAGTAAAACATAATTGTCCATATGGCTGTTGGGTTATATCCTTGTAAACTAACAAAAATATTTTCAATGTTTCAGTGTTTTTTTGGAATTATTTCCAGGACCAAAAAGGCACACTTAGAGGTGCAACCCCAGGTTCATATCAGAACCCAGGCTCCATGTGAAATATTCTGAGTACCTGGAGAATATTGAAAAGTCTTTCTTATTCTTTGTAGTAATATCCAATTACATTTCTTTCCCATGCAATGCAACGTTGGTATTTTAAAGGAAGAACAACCAGAGATTCACTAATATTCAAAATAAGCATGAAGTATGAACTGTCAAAGTTTGTTAAACAGATGATAGAGCAACCATATATTTTACTTTTAAAATACTGTCACTAGTATGTACTAGACTGCTGTGTTTAATTCATGGAATCATTAATTACAGCGCTAAACTTCTCCTGACAGGCAAAGTATAACAAGTCTTCAAATAATAAAACACACCTAATTTAATCTCAACCCCTTTTCTGTAAACAAATGCATGAGTATGTCTCCAGAAGTACACAGTCTCCTCTATATGGAAACCTAAATATTTAAAATTAGAATCTCTATTGAGGGGGAGGGTTACTATGGAGGGACTTGATCTACAGCTGCTGTTTAATACCAGCCAACTTACATCTTGTGCCAAAAATGTCTAGTGTTTGTTTTCTTTTGTGAAGAAGCAGATGATTGTCCAGATGATATCCAGATGATTAAAAGGAAGCTGATTCTGTATCCTATCAAAGCCTCTCTGAAGCTCATCCATAATTTCTCCTTTCTCCCACTATATACGCTTCTTTCATGTGCAAAAAGTTATTCAAGTTTTAGACAAACCAGAGGCGATTAATTAAACAAAAAAGAATACAGTAGTGTACCAAAACTAAATCTCTACATTACATTGCTAAGTGATCACTATCTGATACAGTAAGTATCTTCCTTGCAATGACAATTATCCTGTGTTCTATCCTACTTCATAAATGACCCCAGAAACAGTGGCTGATATAAATATCTTTATGGTTGAGGCCAACATTTGTAATATTTTATCATTAACCAAATAATAGTGCATTTGTAGTAAATTTGTTTGCCAGATAAATCTTTTTTTATGAGGCCTATTTTCAAAGACCAGAACCTTCAAATCTTGTTATGGTAAAGACATGAGATTTCTGCAGTTGACAACAGATTTTTTTTTTTTTTTTAAAGTTATTATTAGGGACCAGAACACTAATTTAGCACTGTAGAATACCCCCTGCATACCTTCTATGCAGAATAAGCATGTTAGTTGTATTTTTATATTTTAATTTATATTATAATTTTTAACAAATTCCACATTAGATTTCTGTGTAACGTACAGGAGACACTAGCTTTGTCCACATTTTGTCTCCTTCAGTGTAAATAACTACACTATGCTTCATTTATTGACATAGACAATTTTAGATCATGGTTCATCGCACCTGTTTTAGACAGTTATTTTAGGCTGGGATGAATTATTATAAATTATAAATGGCGCTTAAACATATAGATGTCCCATAGATACCTCAGTGTGGTCAAATGGTAGATTAGATTTTAATGCACACTGCATCCTCTCTTCCATTATGTGACCTCACAGGAGAAGGAATATTAAAAAAATTCCTCACAGAATTTTATGAGCAGCTGTCACATGGGTAAAATCTGAGAGAGCTGGGACTGTTCAGCCTGGAGAAGAGAAGGTTCCGAGGGTTCTCGTCAATTTGTAGAAGTATCTGATGGGAGGTTACAAAGAAGAGGGAGCCAGGCTCTTTTCTGCGTTGCCCAGTGACAGGACCAGAGGCAATGGACACAAATGAAACACGGGATGTTCCCTCTGAACATCAGGAAACACTTTTTTACTGTGAGGGTGACAGAGCACTGGCAGAGGCTACCGAAGGAGGTTGTGGAGTCTCCATCCTTGAAGACATGATCCTGTGCAACTGGCTGTAGGTGGCCCTACTTGAACAGAGGTTTGGACCAGATGAGTTTCAGAGGTCTCTTCTAGCCTCAACCATTCTGTGGTTCTGTGATACTACAACTGGATTCTGTTAATTATATTTAAATAAAGATGTTGCTAATTTCAGGCTATTTAAATAATATGTGGATTTTTGAGGGTGCAATTTTGCTTTATAGAAAATCCTGTTATCCTTCAACTGGTGCTCCTTCTGCTCCTCTTACATAGTCACTGGTGTTTTGTCTGACTTGAGTGAATTGCTTGCTCTTAAATGAACTGGTTCAACCTTCTGGATTAGCAACATGTTAAACCTGTGAAAAAAAAATAATATTCTTGTTTAGCTTCTTGAACCGGATCACATGCATCACTTAAGTGTCAGCGGTGCAAACGAATTCGCAGCCAATGGCAGAAAGTAGTTTTCCCTTCCTTTTGCTATTGTCTGCAATGTCATCCCAAGAAAAGGAACAGCTTAAGGAGCAACCATGTAATTTTTCTGTGCATCCAACTAGATTCTGTGGGGTCAACAGTGCTGATGGCAGCATATGGATCTAACAAATGGGTATCAGCATTTTACTTACCCATTAGTAAAAGAGCTTGAGGTACGTGTCATCAGTACTGTCTTGGCTTAATGTGTTGGTCTGGACCCATGTACTCCAAATCTCAGACCAGGTTGGCTGGAATCTTCCTAGAAACCTCATTTGGGTGACTTAATTCATTACCTTCTCTAAAAATAATGTGTCTGGTTTTGCATGATTTCAGCATGAAACCAAGTGAAACTCAAGGTTTGTGATTTCGTTTTGCTCAGCACTCCTGGGTGTGTGTGGGTCTGTAGGCAGGAGCTGGGGCCGGCGGTGCAGGGAGCTGTGCAGAGCGGAGCAGGACTGAGCAGAACAAGCAAATGAACTAAATAGGCAGCTCCAGTCTTGCAAAGGGAAACTGCAACTTCACAGGCAATTTAGCTAGTACAATTTATTCTAATTTATTACAGTAAACTACATATTAGGAAACATTAACAAATCAGGGGCAGATTTATGACAGGGAAGGCTACTGTGCTAATGAGTGGCCCCCTCATTAGCATTTCCTGGAGCAGCATATGCTCTCTCTCAGCCTTTCCTTCCCACATTTTCCCATTACCATCACAGCAGAAACAAGTCTTTCATATCCTGTAATCTCTGACTGGGAGGAACCTTGTTTGGAAGCTGAAGAAGGGAACTGGCAGACTGCTTTCTGTATGAACGGCAACTCTGGTTGTTTTCATTTGGGCATTTACTTGAAGAAGTGCAGGAGGTACTGGGTACTGGGTACCTCTCAAAATCCAGGTCCCAGCTGTGGTTACTGCTAGAGTGGTTGTAGCCTTTGTGTACTGCATTGCTGCTAACTGGCCACGACTATCAATGTCTCTACTGTTTTGTTCCTCGGTATACAACATAGAATTCCTAACACTTACCTGTCACAGCAGAAGATTTTTATTTTGGAAGATTTTTTTCATTATTATATATTTTTTCATTAGTATGTATCAAGCATTTGCATTTGCAGCATTACTGTATCTGGCTTAAAGAGGGAACAAGGGTCTGTGAGTTTCACTGATTAATTAACTGTAAAGCATTTGAGATCTTGGATTGGCAGGTGCTGCTAGAGTGTAAAATATGATCAACATACCATTAAATCAATGAGAGGTCCAGAGTATCACAATTCAGGGAGCAAACAAACCTAATTGTTTACTCTTCACTCTGCTGCAGTCTGTAAGTGCAAACTGAACATTAATGTAGTATACTTTGGCCACCCAGCTGAAAACCACAAAAATCCATATAAAACACCTTCCAAGTTCCTCAATCCCAGATTGTACTAGTTTAAGAAAACTCTGTGATACCTTTTTCTCCCTTTATATGTTTGGTCTTTGTACATAGCAGTTTGAAAGGATTGGAGTGATTTTTCTGTCACAGATTCATAATCCAGCTGTTGATAAAACTACTCCTAAATGTCTCTAATGGTAGGCTCTGCATTCTCCCCACCCTCTTCCCCAGAACAACTCTAAAGAAAAATTTCCATACTGAATGTCGGCAAACTCTCTAAAGACAACACTGATTTTTTTTGTAACCCATGAGAACATGATTAAGTCCTGGTTTGTAAAAATCGTCTAATTAATTGTTGGTCCTTTCATCAGGCAGTCTGCATTTCACTTTCCAGACATGTGCAAGATTCCTATTTTTTTTTTTTTCTATTCAAGACAATTTGCATCTGCCATGTAACACTTCACTGAAGACAGGGAAGAGCAGAGCAATGCAAATGCTCAGATTTTCCAAACTGCTCTGGCCACTTCGAATCACCCCATAAATCTTCCAGATCCCTCTTCCTTGGGAAGAAGTGCAGGTAGTGGTGAGTTACAGGTGTTGCTCCCCAGCTAAGCTCCCCCCGGCTCTGGCCACCAGCAGAGAGGGTGAGGATGGGAGGGATAAGGTGTTGCTGGGGCTGTGGGTGTCTGGCTGCTGCCCACCTGCTGTTCCCCTGTGTGGGTCTTGGCAGCTGGTGAGAAATTGGGCTGCTTGAAGCTGTGCTTGGGGAAAACAACCAGGGCCTGCCAGAGCAGAGACTTTCAGTTTTCCTTTAACTACTCTGTAACATTCTCAAAACTGAGGAATTTATGAGAATAACAGAGTTAAAAAGAGGACTAGAAATGGAGTGAAACCCCTGAGCATCATTCATTCACTGGTGGAGGCGAGTGGGAAAGGGAAAATACAGGAATACAAAGTTTTAAACAGTTGAAATTTTAAAATTTTCAGTTTGGAAAACCTTGAATTACCTGAGAAATTGTTGAGATTTATTTGCAAATTTCTTGTTAAAATAATAACTAGAAACATAATTACTTAATTACCATTGTATGCTCCACTGATCCTCTTGGGATGGATAAAGCTTTAGTGAGGGTAATTTTTTCCCCCATGCAGAAATTAATCTATTTTAAGACCAGAAGGGACTGTTCATCTGACTTCATGCATAACAAAAGCAACTGATTTACTGTATATTAATTCCTGCTTCAGGTCAGATTCAACTGCAGAATACCACAGAGAAATTTTCCCACTTCAAACCATTATCCCCTTGTTTATATTTCAATGAGCTCCATTATCCTTTTTGGTACCACCATCACTTTGTGAAGTCTAATCCACCAGGTACTCTGAGAGCCAGCAGAATTCCCCTCCTCTTGATTCCCCTCCCCCAGTCCTTGGAGAGTAGTCATTAGTCTTTGTGATTGAGTACATGACTTTGCTTTCGATCATGACAAAAGTCACATCATTACCTAAGAAACCAAAATAAAACAATGTCAGTAAACCAGCCATTGAGTGGTTTTTTTTGTTTGGTTTTTTTTTTTTTTTTTTTTTTTTTTTCACTGCTCCTCTCACATTTGTGCCAAAAGCAAGCTGTGGTGATATAAATTTTGGTTTTTTATCCTTTAACTAATTAATTAAAATGTAAATTAAAATTAAGGTCAAAGATTGTCCATATGGGACTTTACTCAGCAATTACTCCATGTTTACCGTTGCATTTCAAGACCTGTTGGTTTCTAATCTATTTACTGTGTGCCCTGTTGACTTTACAGCATTCTAGCTTATTATTTGTAATATTGTATGGTGTCCTGCCAAAATGTATTTGATTTATTTACATTGCTACCTTTATCAAATCCATAATTTCTCTTGCTATTAAGTAATTAATTGCTGTTGCAGATAAATTGCGTCTTGGCATTTTTTCTGTAGAGAGGAGGGAAAGCAGAGGTGACAGCTGTGAGCTGTGACAAGGAAGGAACCCAGGAAGGATACAAAGGAAAGGATCTGATTGAGGGCAGTATGGGCAAGGAAGGGCTTTAACAGGAACACTTTAAATCGGGGTCCAAGTTAACGGCCTGCCCCCCTGGGAAGCACAAGAGACGAAGCTCTGTGGTGCTGATATGAGCATGGAGGTAGCAACTCCACCTGACAGGCAGGGATGAACACCTCAGGCGTTAGTGTCTGTGAGTAATTCCTATGAATCTAAAAGAGATGTTTGCCTGACTCCTCACTTGTCTCTCCTGCATTCAGTCTGGCCTCATCCAATAACTCCATAATAAATTTATTACAGCAGAACCATAAGATTTCTCCAGTTTGGTATTTCCTGTAAGTTATCCCATCTACCATGTGATGGGATTATATAGTTCCTTATTTTCTACATGTACAGCATATTCAGGTCAGAAGCTCAATTTGTGCTCTTGGAACAGCAGATGTATCAATTTCTCCAGTAATGCATTCCTCTTCCAGCCTAGAAAAACAATAAGAAATCAAGAATGCCATGTATGTTGTATTGCAATCAACACCCCCTGATTTAATGAACTTTTGGTAATAGCCTCAATAAGACAGCCTGCTCCTTTTTTAAAAATTACATTTTGCAAAGTCCTTGCTAACAGTAACTAAACAGACATCATCCACACAAATAGTTTTATTAAGTGGAAACTCTGATATAAATCTTCTGTATTTAACCACTAACCTCAAATGAATGCAGCACATTGCAAAAAAATCTCTTTCCTTTTGGGTTACTTTTACTGGCTTCAGTAATGCACTTCAATATATATTCTCTGCTCAGTTTACCCACAAGCAACTTTTGGCGGTTTTATTTTTCTTCTGCGAATACAGGAGTGATCAGAAGCCACAGCAGCAGGGCATTGTCTCATTTTGATTTGCTTGATCTAGAAGGGAACAGATCCAGTAGCATGCCAGCCTAAGGTGCTTTCCAAGTTGTGCACATTAGAAACTACACTAGAGCACTGGAGTAATGCATTGGCTTCCCTAATCATAAGAAAGGTCCTAGGATGTGTTTGTGCAGACAGAGAGGAGTAAAAAGGTGAAGGAGATGAGATATTATCTTACCACTTTGAAAAGCCTGATGAGAAAATAAAGGGATTTTTTGAACAAATCGACCAAGACTCCAAAGCATTTTTAAAAAGCCACCTATGTAGAATAAGGAAAAACACGTTCATTCTACCAGTGCACAGTCAATATTAAAAGGTTTATAATTATGAAAATGTGTTGGGTTTTTTTTGTTTTTGTTTTTGTTTTTTTTTTTTTCACTCAATTTATCCCCCTTTCTTAGGGGAGGAAGAGGTTATTGTTCCTCCAAGCTGGAATTAGTGAAATAGCACATCTCTTCCACACATATATACATATGTGAAGACCAAATAATGCAGGTATTTCACATGGTGCTCTCCAAGTGGTAACTCCTGGGGGCAAAGGCCTGGACTCCTATTCTGAGAAGATCCTCAGTGCCAGCATGTGCTTTGTCCCATGTCAGACATGCTGTGTCAGGCAGCCATGACATCGACGCATGGCAAGACTGACTCTTTGGACCTTCTCTGCTTATAGGTAGTGGCTATGAGCATGTGCACCAGATGTGTATTAAGTGCAATCTCGGTAAGTGCACATATTCATAAAGATGTTTCTAGCATCCCTAAGTTTATCTAGGTTTTATAATTAATTTCAGTTTTGTTTACACTGTTTTATTTCCTTTTCATTCCCTTGCTGGGCAAATAAATTTGCAGTTTCATGATAACTCTGTAAGAGTCTCTGCTTTACCAGGCAACCCAGCAGTACAAATAGGATACAGATTAGGCATGGGCAAACAATCACATCTATGCTGAACTACCCAGAGCACACAACAAACAAATTATGTTGACTTTCTGCTTCTATGCTGGCTTTCTGGCAGCTGCAGGTGCTGCAAGATGCTACTTGATCTGGCAGAGAGTTAGAGTAGGGTGACAGACAATACCTGATTCTGCATAAAGCCTGCCAGCACGAAAGGAACTCCAGGATTTTGGGGTTTTTTTTGGTTGTGGAGTTTATTTTTGTGTGTGTGTGTGTGTGGTTTTTTTGGTTTTTTTGGTTTTTTTTTTTTTTTAAACAAATTTGCAGTGGATTGAGTTTGGGCTATATTAGAGTGTTTTTTGTTTTGTTTTGTTTTTTTTATTCTGTGGCTAAGATATGTTTAGAACAAGGTACTAAAATCCCTAATCTGGATTTACTTTATCATCAAACAGCAGCCTGAGTTTAATGGGAAGAAGGGTTGTTGAGACAGTGTATTCCAAGTCAACAGTGCAAAGTCATTTGGAAAACATGATTCTCATATCAGTTTTTCTGTTGTGATTAGTGGCTCTCAAGAGTCAGCTGGAAGAGCAGAAAATTGCTCGTTGTGACTTCCTGATTCAAAAAGCATCCTACTATTTATTCAGCATTATTTAAGGCTACCTGCTTTTAAAATATGCTGTTTGCAAACAATGTCCAAGCATGACTTCATACCTACATATCAATGAATCATTGTGGCACATCCTGCTTCCTTGAACTGGCCTCTGTGTTGGAGGACATAGCATGGAAAATGGCACTTCCAGTTCATCTGGCTTTATCTTCTCCTTCCTTATCTCTCACAAAGTGAGAATGTGCCAAACTTCATCGCATTAATTGCCGTGAATTATATTTTTATCTCTGTCTTGATTCTCTAAAATACCAGTGTTTCAAACACTGTGTTTGATATCCACTAGAAGAGGACAGAGCTCAGTTGAAGAATATAGGTAGTTACTTATAAACGAGGCACCACAGCACTTAACTGTTCTGAATCAAAAGTTTAGAGTGAAATCCAGAAGTCTCAGTTAATTTCTTGTCCTTCCTGTACAGGCCTGGGGAAACAGATACTTCACATGGAACCCCAAATCCTGTAGGCTGTGCAGAGACCTGCTCAGGGTCATTAGAGAAGTCAGGTATATATATTAAGCTGACATACTCTGAGGTGTTTGGTGCATGTCTGCCAAAAAATGCTTCTGTCTCTTTGAGATTTGCTGCTTGCTCCCCTTCCCCCTGCGGTGGAAATTTGACACCATTCCCTTAAGTAATGGAGCAGGGTTCACACTTTTCTTCTGAAAGTCTTCTGAAAGTTATTGACCGGTCAAGGACCATTTTACACAACAGCTTGGGGATTATAGCAGTTGCAAAGGAAGCACTTAATTAATTTTACTTCTCAGCCTGAAAGAATTCACATGCGTATCTGCCACCTCCCAGGGAAATGTGAGCCCCCCAGCCACACACGGGCAGAGGATGACAAGGGGACCAGTGAGAAGGCACACAAAGTGCTCACCGACACTTCTGTTGGAGCAGTACCATGCAATTTCACAAGTCAGTGAGCCACACAAACCTGGCTTTAGAGTCCGGTGGTTAGTCACTCATATGGAAAAGAGGCATCCTGGATTTTGACTCCTCTATTTCATACTAACAAGATTTAGACTACCTGTATGAGGATTTGTGCATCCACCCCTGCCTTCCCACTTCCCAGCCACAGTGCTGATGGCTGAGATGTTCACAGGTCAGTGCCAGCATCATGCTGCAGCTCCATTTCCACTGCAAGTATGTGCACTGCATCTGTACATGAGCCATGACTCTGCAGCTAAACTTATGCTTCCCTGGACCCTCAAGCTCAAAGACACCGAGCTGCAAAACAGTTTAATCTAGAGTAACATAGTCCTACTTTCCCCTTGTCCTGTGATCAGGGATGCTCATCTAGTAAATGTCTTCTCTCAAGTACATCAGTCACCTGCCCCCACAGAGGATGCTGCTGCAGTAGGTCCTGGGATCCAGAGCTTTGGATTTACATGCCCTGTTCTTCCCTGATATTTCTTTAGGTGCGTATGTTCTTTATGTGGTTGTATCTAGGTCTGAAAAACTCTCTCTGTAAAATGCAGTGGTAATAATGCTTGTAGGATTTTTCATATTTGTATTAAATACAAAATATAAATATAAAAGTGGGTAAGAGGATGTATTTATTCCATCCTTTTTTTTTTTTTTTTTTTTTTTTTGCCATTTACTTAGCATAGAAGGTGCCTGTGTCACAGTAAAAAACACCCAAGTTTATGCTGCTTCCTGTCTGAGGAGCAGTCTAAAGTGATCAGTTGTTATACAGACCTTACATTAGTGGGAGGTGATGGCTGCAGTCAGATACGATAGGCAAAACAAAAGATATGGGATTCGGATGACATTGGTGTTTCGGGATTAACTGAACCTTTGGCACTTTGCAAAGCATCCCACCCAGGTTTCAAGCATGTGGCCTCTACCAGACTTGGGAAGCAGATTTTAAGAAAGTTTAGAAATATGGCTGTAACGGTCCTGTTTATTCTGTGTCATTTTAATTGATTGTAGTTTTACTTAAGCAGAGCTATGTCTCAGAAGCATGACTGGCTCCTCTGTGTGTAAATCCTGCCAGCAGTTTCTCTGTTCTACTCTCACTTTTGCCATTAACCTATGTTGTGAGTTTGAGTTTGTCATTTAAGTTGAGTTGCTGATCTCACTGGAATTGGAGCTCTGCTGCTGAATTCAATGGAGATAGCTTAGGCCTTTAGCCATTTTGTCTCCTTGCTTCCATATTACCAAGAACAGATAAGAAATGAATGTGCCTGATACTAAAACAGTGGCCAGGGCAGAGCTGCCATTATGCAGCTGTATCTTGAAATGAAAAGGTGATTTATATTAATCTGTCACTTCATGGTGAAAAAAAGCAGTGCCAGAAGTGGGGGCTAGTTGCCCAGCCCTGCCCCTCCAAACTGAGGGTGTGGACACATGGGCTGCATCAGGGACACCTCTGATCTATTCTTCTTCTAGCCCTGGCACTCCTGCCTGCCCAGTGGCTTAACTTTCCCAGCGGCTGTGATCTCCAAGTTATCCTGTTGCTTGGTACCTAGTTACTGGTGTGCTGGAGGTGCATGTTAACTCCCTTGGGCTAATTAAGAACTAAATTTCAGTTCTCTCACTTCCTACGTGAATATTCTAGAAACTAAACAATTATGCACCCAGTACTACCATAACATCAGATGTGGTTGGTTGTAGTCCTGGCCACAATTGACATTTCAGTCTTCTCCAAGGACTTTTAACTCAGTTCAAGTACCAATACAATGAACGCATTAAATGAGAGGTGTAGGCAGCAGATAAGAACCCATTTTTCCACTTCTGAGTATATGTGGGAGACTACAGGTAAATACCTTGGAAGTCTTCAAGCTAAGAAGGGAGGCACCTAATGAATTTATGTAGCTATACATGAGACAATCCTGGAAAGTAGGACAGAATGTTTTTCTCTCTGAGTCTGTGGTGAAGTTTTGGCACCCATTTCACATTTTAGACAGAACTTGTTCAGACGGGGTCTAAGAGAATCAGTGGAAAAAATTAATAATATTATATATTTCCCCTCAGATTTACAAATATATGTTAGCTGTAATAATATGATATCTTTTAATATTGTTCCTTCTTCAGATTTCTCCTATGCTTCAGGTCTTCATACATGTATGGGTTTAGTCCACTGGCTGCATCACTTGCTTCCTCCCCAAAGAGCAGATACTAGTGAAACAGGAACTCTCATCCAATTCTCCTCAGCTGTTAAGTGTTTCTATACTATTTATATTAAATAGTAATAACTTGTGTCAGATGGGAGTCTTTGGAAGCCCGGAAAATTTAAAAACAATTATACTGAGATGTCTTAGATGACAGAACAATAACAAATGCTAAAAAACAACAACAACAACAGCAACAACAAGAAAAATAACTCCCCCCCCCCAAAAAAAAAAAAATTAAAAAAAAAAAGAAATAAAAAAGAAATAAAAAAGAAAAAAAAAAGAGCTATCTTTCCAATGCTGTACTATGTATTATATTCACAGTTCACTGGAGAGAGAGATTAATGCAAATTCCCCAGACAGGTAAACAAGTCTGGGAAAGCACCACCCTCTGGGAAAGTTGCCCTCGTTGACAAAGCCAGATAAACACTGAATTTTTTTTAAAGAGACAAGAGGCAGGACCCTAGCCTGGAGAGGAATGGAAAGGACAGGCAAAGGAACAGACTAGAACAGTTTCATTAATTTGTGTTTATAGCTACTGGCACATGTAACAGTAAGCTGAAGACGTGTGCAGACCACTGACTTTGTGGCTTGTTTTCACTGTACGTTTGTCCTAAAATAAGAGATACTCTCCAGCATGAGAGCTGCATCGTGGCCAGTCCAGTATGTCAAGGTCCCCAGGATAGAACAGAGTATTTCTGCTGAACTTGGACAGACCTACCAGATTATAAACACAAAGAGCTGCAAGAGTGAGAAACTGGTCTGAACAGAAACAGCCATTTTAACACACAGCAGAGGGGTGGAGAAGAATGCTGGGAAACACAATTTAACCAGCTTCAGTAAGAACTGCTAGAAGCTGTTGCTCAGCCCCCTAATACAAGTCCACTCCTTCTCTGTTTGCCCTTCTGCAATTCATATGGCTTTTGGACATGCACTAGCTTGTATGATAGACAGTATTCACAGTCTGGCCTCTCTGCAGGAATAATATTTGAAGAATCCTAACTTGAATTATCCATTTCTTTTGCCAAATGAGAATTATTGTCTTAGCTGGGCATTACTCTGTGTCTTCTAAATCACCATGCCTTTGTATAATATGTATGATTGAGTAATTTGTAAATAGCTTTATGTTTTATAAGATTCTACAAAGAAGGACTTTTTATGAATTAGGTGTCTTTTCTAGGGTCATAAAGTATTTTCCTACCTAGTTTGGAATGCACCTTGTTCCTTATGATGCATTTGGTTGAAGCACTGATGTCTCTGTAAAGAAATATTCTGAGGCTATAAGGTAGTGGCAGCTTTCACCATACAGTACTCATACAGCAGCTCTCATCCAATTCACATGGCTGTTATAGTTTTGCATAAGATAATTCTCTTTGTTATGTGAAGGACCTAAGTAAAGCCTATTGAATCTAAAAACCATTGATCAGTATAGTATACTGTGTTGTGGTTTTGACCCACTCAGCTAGCAGCAAACACCACAACAACCGCTTGCTCACTGTCCCCACTCCTGGTGACTGGAGAGAGATTTAAAGAGGTAAAGGAAAAAGAGACTCATGGGTTGAGAGAAAAATAATTTGATAACTAAACTACAATAACAAGTATAATAATGATAATAGTAATAGATACAAATATACAAATGTACAAATATACAAATATACAAATGTACATACGAGCGATACACAGTAAACTGCTGACCACCTGATGACCAAGGCTCAGCCTGTTCCCAGCTAGCAATTGCAGAGCAGAGAGAGAGTCCCAAAACTGCAATCCTAGAAAAGAGATAAGAGCCCAAGAATCCTGGAGTCTGAGAGCCAATCAAGAGAGCAAGAGATGACCCTGAGAGAGAGGGAGATGACACAGAGAGAGAGAGAACTTATGGACAGAGCCTTATCTATATACTGGGCATGATGTGCATATTATGGAATATACCATTGGCCAATTTGGGTCTCAATCCTAAACTTAAGGTCAAATCCTAGGCTGGTAATTGGGGCTGTGCTCCCTCCCAGATTCTCCTGCACCTGCAAATACTGGCACAGCAGAGAAGCTGAAAAGTCCTTGACTGCCCTGGTAGCAACTCTACACATCAGTATGTTATCAGCCTTCTTCTCAGCACAAATCTAAAACATAGCCTCACCCCAGCTACTGTGAAGAAAATTGACTCTGTCCCAGCTGAAACCAGGGCATTCTGCACCCTATATTCCATACTATTTATGTCATGCTCAGGTTTCCCTGCTCTTCCTGTCTTTTGATGTATACACACAGATATAATTCCCTTAGTCTATGAACCATCCCTCCAAAATGTTCATTGAATTTGGGCTCCATCTGTCATGACAGTCTTTCAAGGCAGGAAACATGATGTGGAGTTCACCCAGGTGGTAGAGTGCACAATGTTGGTGCATAGTCTCTGTTGCATGCTTCATCTGCAACTTGCACACATGCTGTATCTGGCACAGTCCATGTTCATGGTCTGTGAATTGAAGTTGCTGGATGCCAGTTGTTGGAGTCAGTTCTGGTTCCGTTGAACTTGGGTGATTCTGAATATAATAGAATATCATTAGAATAATTGTTTATAGCAATCATAGCAATGATAATATACAATGGCAGCAGTTGCTGCCAATTTGCAGCAATTAACATTATATAACTGAATTCATCAGCTACTTTCACCCAACATCAAATCCCCTTGAGGTACACATTGGACTTCTCTGTCCTTCTGCATCACCAAGTACACCCAGGTGCTTGGGCAAAAGCAATCCTATGAATGGGTTTACCTTTACCCAAGGTAGGAATAACCCAGACTGTCCTCCCCAGCATGTTCTTAATATGTACTAAAGGGACTTTATCCCCTTCCACAGTACACAGAAGTTCTGACTGGACAGGGCCAGCCCAATTAGCAGATCCCCTGGTGTTGACTAACCAGGTGGCTTTTGCTAAATATGTATCCCAGTTTTTGAAAGCTCCACCCCCCATTGCTTTCAGCGTAGTCTTCAGCAGTCTGTTGTTTTGTTCAGTCTTCCCAGGAGCTGGTGCATGATAGGAGATGTGGTACACCCACTCAATGCCGTGGTTTTGGCCCAACTGTCTACGAGACTGTTTCGGAAATGAATCCCATTGTCTGACTCAGTTCTTTCTGGGGTGCCATGCCTCCACGAGACTTGCTTTTCAAGGCCCAGAATAGTGTTCCAGGTGGTGGCATGGGGAACGGCATATGTTTCCAACCATCCAGTGGATACTTCTACCATTGTGAGCACACAGCACTTAGCATGGTGGGTTTGTGGGAGCAAGATATAGTCAATCTGCCAAGCCTCCCCATATTTATATTTTAACCAATATGTCCTCCATACCAAAGACGTTTTAACCACTTGGCTTGCTTAATCACAGCACAAGTTTCATGTTCGTGGATAACCTGTGCAATAACATCCATGGTTAAGTCCACCCCTCAGTCATGAGCCCATTTGTATGTTGCATCTCTCCCTTGGTGGCCTGAGGCATCATGGACCTAATGAGCTAAGAATTTTTCACCCTTATGTTGCCAGTCTGGATCCACCTGAGACACCTTAATCTTAGCAGCCTGATCTACCTGCTGTTTGTTTTGATGTTTTTTGGTAGCCCGACTCTTGGGTACATGAGCATCTACATGACGTACCTTTACAACCAGCTTTTCTACTCAGTCAGAAATATCTTGACACAATGGGGCAGCCCAGATGGGTTTGCCTCTGCGCTGCAGTTGCTCTGCTTCCACTGCTGTAAGCGCCACCACAGGGCATTTGACACCATCCACAAGTCTGTACAGAGTAGAGCATTTGCCACTTTTCTTGTTCAGCAGTATCTAAACGGAGTTGGGTGTCTCTTGCCTCTGCAAACTGACTTGATTCACCTTCCCCTTCAGCAGCTTCTGCAACTCATCATGTGGGACTCCACACAGCAACTTTCCACCTTTGATGTTTTCCTATAAGGCAACAGGACCCATCAGTGAACTGGGCATATTGCTTCTCATTATCTGGCAGTTCACTGTATGGTGAGGCCTCTTCACCAAGTGTCACTTCCTCCTCTGGCAACATTCTGAAATCTTTACCTTTGGGCCATTTTGTGATCACTTCCGAAATTCATGGATGTCCTGGGTCCAGCTGGGATAG
>NW_010138674.1:0-230 GCF_000699245.1 Pterocles gutturalis
GGGGGGTGCTGGAGGTGGGCGCAGGGACACAGGTGGCCTGTGCTGGGGCATCAAAGCCCCGTGGAGGCCAGGGCTGAGACCCCATGGGGAGGGACCACAGGACCCCTGTGCCAGCCCTCTACCCCAGCCCCTCTGGGACACGCTCGCTGCTGCAGGGAATCTGCCCTGCAGAGGGGGGGCAGTTTTACCACCCAAAAGCAGCCTGTTCCTCCTGGAGCCAGTGACGGGGC
>NW_010138674.1:351-1770 GCF_000699245.1 Pterocles gutturalis
CTTTGTAAGAAAACCCAGAGTGAGCCCCAGAGCTGTGATGCATCATCTCTTCCCATCACACCCGTCGGGGTTCTAGGCAGGGCTGGGCACCCTGTGCAGGGCAGGGGTTTGCCATGGTGCATGCAATACAGCAGAAAATATCACTGCTCTCGCAGGAAGCAGAAAGCAGGTTTAAACCTCACGTGCACCCAGGTGAGCCTCTACCCACCTCCCCTCGGTCGCTGCCATGCCCTGGGCGCTGCCCACAGCTTCTGGAGCAGCACTGGGAATGAGGAGTCTCTCTCAAAGAAGCGTGCAAGGCCACACCATCACCTGGCTGAAAGCCGGGCTGAGACCCCCAGGATGCTCTGGGTTGCTGTGGCAACACGCTGCCTTCCTCCGTGACGCTGTGATGGGGCCCGTTGTCACAGCAATACCCCAGCCCACAGCCCTGGAATGCTCTGCCAACTCAGCCCATGTCCACCCCAGTGTCACTGGCACAGCCTGGGGACATCCCAGCAGCACCAACGTGGCCCAGGGACACTGGTGGCACTGACACGGTCCAGGGATGCTCTGGCAGCACCAGCACAGCCTAGGGACACCCCATCAGCATCTGCCGGGCCTGGGAACTCCCAGTCGGCACCCACAGCCCAGGGACACCCACAGTACCTGCGCTGCCCAGGGGACACCCCCTCGGCACCCACCACCAAAGCGGGAGCACTGGGGGAAGCCCACAGCCACGGCTCAGCCCAGCTCCACCTTCAGCCTCTTACCCACCCCCAACAGACACATGTTCACTGCCAACAGCCAAATAATATTTTTCTCAGCTTAAAGCAGTAACTAAATTACACTTCAGCCTGAAAATTCTTTGCGATGCAATTTGGCTCCATTTGTGGTCAGCATCAGCCCTGCTGCGGCAAGAACAACGGGTGTGGGGGGTGTCAGTGTGCAGCATGTCTCCTGCGTCCGCTTGGCATGTTCATGGGAATTGAGCCGATGAAGAGGATGGCAAAGGGTGCTGGGGATGAGCTGTCTCTTCTGCAGCCCCCATGACAAAGCTCTGGGTCCCTCCGCGCTCCTGGGCCGGGCAGGACACCGCTGCGGGATGGCTGCAGGGCGCTGCCAGCTGCTGTGCACCCCCCAGAGCAGCTCCCCTCAATTCACAGTGAATTAGAAATTAATTCTCATTTCTGGCCATGGTGGAGGGTGAGACTGCCTGTCCCTGGGCTGCTCCGAACCGCAGCCACTCCTGCCGCTACCCCTGCCGCTGTCCCTGCGTCTGTTCCTCCCATTTTACAGCAATGGCCTGGGTGGTGCCTCCACACTGCTGCCCTGGCCCAGACAGCAGCTCCGTGGCTTTTTCCTGCCTTGGGACCAAATACCTTCAGTGCAGAAGGGACCTTTAATAAAAAAAAGGCCACCGAAGAGCTGCTGGTGCGG
>NW_010138674.1:2460-8529 GCF_000699245.1 Pterocles gutturalis
AGGGACAAAGATCCCGTCTGCTCTGGGCTGAGACCCTCTGTTAGGAGAAGCACAGGAAAGGAAAGGGGTGTTGGGGAGGAGCAGACGACAGCTGAAGGGCGGCTCCGTGCCCAGCTGAAGCATGGCCAGGAACTGTGCTCTGCAAAATTAAAATTGGGGAAAAGCCACCAGGAAGGCCATGGGAAGGAGCCTGCAGTGAGTGAGAAGCCGCAGAAGCCAGCAGGATGGGACAAGGACAGCCCAGGGTTCCCGGCCCCGAGAGAAGGATGAGCTGCTCTGCCCCTGCTTCTGCTTTTTTCGTGGGGAAGGAAAAACCAGCCCCCAAAAGCAAGCCCCAAAGCCCTCTGTGCCCCTGCCCCGCAGCTTGGGACTGCGGAGAAAGGTACTTGTCCCTCATTTCCCTGATTCTTCAGGGATCAGTGTGAGACCTGCCCAAGCCTGCCCTGGCAGCAGTGTGGCGAGGAGCTTGGGCAAGCGGCACCGGCTGGTTATCGAGGAGCCGGCAGGAAAACCCGTGCTCCTGTTGGCATGGGAGGTCTGGAGTGGTCGGGTCATTGCTTTTGTTCCAGCACCCAGGTAAGCTGATGTGCAGACAGCTCATGAAAGGCTAACATCCAAGGACAGCAGCCCACGGGAGGAGCTGCTGTGAAGTGCCACCGACAGCGCAGGGTCGCCACCAGGTACCCACTGCCTGGGGCTGCGGCAGTGAAGCACCGAGAGACAGAGTGGGTCCTGCCAGACCGAACACCGCGGCCCCGAGCAGGGAACCCCAGTGGGCAGTTCGGCTCATTGATCCAACACTGGAGGGGCACAGACAAACCCTCCCCGCTGCCACGCATTTCCAGAAGCTTTCTCCATCCCCAGCACTGGCGGGGGGCATCGCCTTTGCAGGACACAGGACGCTCCTGCACCACTGCCCAGCTCTTCTGCCAACCCAAACAACAGAGAAGTCATCTTTATCCTCACTCTGAACAGAAATAAGAACTGTCCAACAGTCGACAGACCCTGTGCTGCATTTTAAGCGCATAGTTTTATTGCAACAACGTCCCCTGTCCCACTCGTGGGGACAGCGGAGCAGCTGTACGGCTGCAGGAGCTGTGCCCGAGGGAGGAAGCAGAGCACTGAGCAACTGGAGAACATCTGCATTGCAGGAGTATCTCACCTCCCTTTAAAAGCCGTGTTTCCATGTTTTCATTCCCCACACTCTCACGCTGCAACACGATTTCCTTAAATATAGGCTGGTGCACTGTTACCATAGCTGCTGCAGAGCAGGGGTGCACAATTCTACTATGTCCACCTGCGGTTTCCCTGGGAAACTATCCCTCTTAGCCCACAATATTTTCCAAGGCCTTTGGTTGAAATTAAAAATTGACAACTGCAAAGTTACTAGATAAGAATCTTTAAAATTTATTGGACTAATTGTGTTACATTCAATATTTGATGTGTTTCTCCTGGACAAAGAATTGGCATAAATACAAACAAGCCTCTGTGTGCCTTCCCTAAACAAATAAGATAAAGTACTAAGACAAGGGAACATAGTTCACATCTTCGTATTTACAGTTTGCCTTTACTTTACAACTTAGCTCCAGGAATATTTACAGAAAAATACAATAAGAACAAAAAGATCATGTCTTGGCAACATACAGAAATTCATACAAATTGTATATGATTTGAAGCACAATATCTGTCTGGCGTTCTCATTTCTAATTGCTCCTGCTAAAATCCATGTGGAAAAGGTCTGGGTTTGCCTTCAAAGACATCACTCCATTATGCAATCATTAGATCACATCAAATTTGTCTGTGAGATTGAAGTTTTGTTCTCTCGTCTTTCTGGGCATGCAGAAACTCACAGGAAAGAATCGCCGTCACCTCCGGCGAGCCCAGCACATGCAGCCAGCCGAGGGGCTGCTCTGCCCCCCAGCCTCACACCCCCACTGCTATCCACAGACCCCTTCCCTTCCCCAGGCACCATCCTTCCCAGCTCCAGTTTGCTCTAAGGTTGTGATGTCTTTTACAAAAGTACCTTTAAGAAAAACGCTTTTCTTTAAGAGAGTGTCTTTACTAAGGTACTAAAATTTCTGTAATTTCAACACTGTTTATAACAAGATGACAATGGTTCCCCCCTCTTTCTGCACTGCTGAAAGGATGCCATCATTTAAAGCAGAATTATGAACCCAAGGAGAAAGGTCTTAGGAAAAGAGAAAGTCTCAGTTCAGTTATTACGCAACATCTGCAACTCAGCCATTGCAGCAGTGTGCTACCTGTGGGGTCGAGACTAATGGCACGCTATGGACAAAGCACGGGGTCAGTACTCGGCCCCTCCCAGGGACAGGAATGCAAACTCAAGCCACACACGTTGACAAGTTGAAAACTCAATACAGCACTTTGTGATGGGGGGGGGGGGGAAAGTCTGGATGCTTGACCAACGTGTTTTTGCAATCACAACTGAAATCTCTCTCATCTGCTCTCACCCTTTCAGGGAAAAAAGCTCAAGGCTGTACCCTGAACAAGCTGATGCCATTGGAGTTTGGCCACTGACTTTGCCAGGGAAGGGATTTCATTCCCAAATTGGTGTTTTACATTTTATTATGAAGTTGGAGACCTCTCCACAGGCCGGGGAAGGAGGGACGCTCCTTGCAGACACCTTCCACCAGCGCGTGCCTGCCAGGGGCACCCACTGCTGCAACCGGCATCCAAACCAACCTGATGGCAACACATTTCTGTAATTGCCACATTTTTCTACTAAACTGTGACTTTCTTGAAGGTTCACCTTTCTGGATAGCAAAGCCCAAGGGTTACGGCCAGGTCACACCCCGGGTGCATGCCCTCTGAACGGACTGGTTGTACGTTACCAGCGCCTGCTCCCCTGCGCTGGGGTCAGCAGCAGCAATGCGCGCAAAAGTTACCATCTTTCAAACCTTCTGAAAAGTTGTGTTGCTCTCACAGCTCTTACTGCTCAAGTGCACCCACTTGAGTGAGACCCCTGTTTTAGGTGAACGTGGAAACAGAGTCAAGACTATTCTTCAGCCCAGCACAGGCCTTTTGAAAAAGTAAACTGTCCGGCAGTCCATTTGGCTATCTTGGACTTTGCAGAAAACATCCAGAGTTTCCCAAAATGCACATGTCCTTAGTTACCGAGTGTACCCGAATGCCTGAAAGAAGTATCTTTTGCAGCTCATGACTACATAAACCAATGACTTTGCATATAACATACACTTAGCTATGGTACGTGGGCTGTGTGGTTACATTATTGAAGATGTGCAGACGCTTGCTTGCTCAGTATGTTCAGTTGTTACACATGCATTGGTCATGCCTTTTAGATCAGTGGACTAAAGTGTGTTTGGCCATTAATCAGATCCAATAGGTACATACAAAATGTGGGTAAATTTAGTGTCCGTGCATTAAATTGATACTGGCAAGAGTTTGGCAGAGGAATGCGGCTATGCAAGTCTCCCTTCACAGCTTTGCTGATCCATCCAGACGCTGCCTCGCAGCTCCTCCTGCCATCTGCAGACTGGGCATCATGCAGGCGCTGGCCAACCATCATGCTTACTTCTACAGTAGTTTTCCTTATGTGGTTTCATTTTTCTCACTTGGGATTCATCTGAATCAAAATCCAGAGCTCCTGAGTTGAGATGCTGGTGTGCTTGTCCCCTGCAACAAGCTCACGTCACCTGAAACCCCTTTGGTTGACATCCTGAAAGTCCTGTCACTCTGATTTTTAGGCACCTGTGTTTCCACTAACTCTTTGTGAAAAACCACATGAAAAAACAGGAGCAGGGTATGTCCCTGGAAGGTAAGTTGAAATGGAACAATTAAGACTGTTTCAGGTCAGAACTGTTGCAAAAAGTAACTCCAAAATATCACAAGTAAATGACTGACAGGTATGACTGCAATGCATATTAAAAAGCTAATAAAACCACTTCTGGAATAACATGAGGAGCTCCCCAAATTCCTGCTCACACTCATCCTCTTACATTACCTGCTTTACTGGAAGGAAAAGGACACCTGCTGCTGCCAGCGATCACAAACTGCATCTACCCAGGAGCGCCAGAGATGTTTCATTACTGCAACACACATTCAGATTGTGCCGGGAGCCTGAGAGCGCTCCCAAGGCTGCCAGCGCCCACCGCAGCTTTTATATTCCCAACATTCAATCTGTAGACGTTAACATCTTTTCCCAGCACATCCTTCAAGTCCCGAACACGTGAAAGACTGAAAATGAAAACTTCTGACCGAGGTGAAAGGGAACCACCGCTGCTGAGCACGAGAAAGCACAGTGGATTCAAAACAATTTACAGTTATAACTCCCAAAGGGGCTTTCATGGAATGGCAAGTAAATGGGAAAAAATAAGAATTCTTGAATTTCCTTTCTAAGTTGTTTTAGTCTGTTTAACAGGAGCTTCTGAAAAGTGTTGAAACTGTGAAAACTGCTTACACTATAAATATCAGGCAGGAGGCAGGCCCAGAATCTCAGATTTCAATCCAATGGAAAGAAAGCAAGCAATGTGTACGCTTTTTATGGAAACGGTGAGTAGGCGATACAGACACTTCAAAATAAATTAAGTAGTTGCCTTAAAAAAATTTTTTTTTTAAAAATCAAGCTACTAAAATTAAATGTGACATTTTGCAACAGACCTGAAAGTCATAACCTTGTTTTTTGTATAGCCAAGAGCTCTTCTCTAGTAACAACTGATGGTGGAAAGTCAGGTAGTTTCAGGTGTCGGTTGTTGTCAGCATGATCAACATCTTGCATGTGGATGGACTCACTCCCAGCCATGGAGGGAATTGTCAAACACAGCATCTTGGCTATGAATTTCATGACCTCGTTTCCACATAATTGTCCTCATCTTGCTTTTGGTACCCAAATTGGTTATAAGCAGTGAAGGATCTTCTGTTGAGCTCTGAAGAGGGGGCTGAAAAGGTCTTTTAAGCTCTTGCAGGGACAGTCAATGCTCTGAAACAGACTCTCCCCAATGGAGGGATCCTGCTCCCCTCTCCTCTAACATGGGTGTAGCGAGATGTCTGAAGGCAGGTTTGTTTGTATTTTGTTTTCCGTCCTTACATGCAGACATGGCTTTGTTTTGATTGTTTTCCTCTCACAGAATGAGACACAGTTCCTAATTAGTCTGGAATAGATGACTGGGTGAAGAGATTATGTTGCTAGCATCCAGGAAGACTGGAAATAAATAATCTTTTGAGGGTAGATGAATTAAGTCAATATCGCAACTGCAATGTTTTGGATTCATTTCTCATTCCTCCCACATGGTATCTGCTGACTTGTGCTAGAATGTGACTTCCTGAATTCCAGAGGGGTGAGGAAATTTGTTGTTGTTATTTAACCGTTTTCATTACTGTAGCCACCAAGCTCTGATCTAATTGTCCTGGAAGGATAACGACCTAGGGGTTGCAGTTCTTGAGCCCAACCTCCTGGAAAAGCGAGGTATAAAATTCTGGCTCCAGCTGCCTGTTGCGGTATTTATTGACAATGTCTGCTATTTTCTGTTTTCGGCGGACGTGTGGGGGGTTGTAAGAATCGCTCTCCAGCCTCTTTCTCCGACAAATATTTATTACCGTCTGCCTCACTAAAAAACCTGAAAAAGAAACAACATTTGGATCAAGTTTAAACAAACTCCAGCCTGCGCCCCTTTGCTGGCTTCGCAGCTAAAGACAGTTTTGGGTTCTGCCCCATCTAGAAACCCAGGGGAGATGCTCAGCACCACTAAGTCAAGAACTTTTCTCACTGAGTAGTTCAGAACAGATAACCATGGTCCCCAGGCTTGTAAGGACATTTTACTGTGAAAAAAGAACAAGAGGAGCTCAGTCAGTGGTGCCCTAAACTGGCTGGAGGAGGAGGAAGATTTCTCTGCTTTGCCAGAGCCACGCAACTGCCCACAACAGCACCGTCAGGACCAAGAGGGGAATGAATCCAGGGCAGCTAAAACAAGAATGACAGTGCTACAGCCCCTGGCCATGCTGCATGGGGACACACAGAGCTCGGATGAGCCCTGAGGTCGCAGCAGGTAATGCCAGGGGAGCCCTCAGGATGAAAAAAGTACCCATCAGAAC
>NW_010138675.1:0-47592 GCF_000699245.1 Pterocles gutturalis
GTGGGGCCCACCGCCTGCCCTCCCTTCCTCTCTCCTCAGCAGCCGGGAGGCAGCAGTACCTCACCACGAGGCTGGAGCCCACCCAGGTTGGCCTTAAAGCTGCCTCGGGGATGGGTTTCGGCAAGGGCTGGCCCAGGCCTCCACGCTGAGCCCGTCCCAGGGCTGTGGTGTGCTGGCTCAGACCACCCCAGGCCTTGTTTTACCTGTGACCTGCGTCAGAGATGGGGTCACCGCAGGTAAGAACAACACTGGGTTTGTGTTGGTGCTGGGCATAGCTAGAGCCTGTGGGACAGGACGCAGCAATATTTCCCAGTACAACTGTTATGGCATTTCTTCCTGTGTGCAGAAATCCAGCCCTAACTCGGGTCCTGCCCGCGTTTGCAGACCCCTTCTGGCTCCTGGCTGGAGCAGACGCTTTGCAGCCTTGTTCCTTTACTAGGGTTAGTACCCCAAATTAATTACATCGCTTTTAAAAATACTTTTTTTGCACAAAGTTGGGGAGAGCATTGGTTCCTCTGTGAACACAGAGGGCTTCTAAATTTTCCCTTTTTCGTGAGAGGCTTGTTTCTGTCCAAGGCCAGTGTTCCAGGTTACACAGCAAGACTGTGTTGTGTTTGTTGCGGTTTTTGTTTACTGACATTTCAGAAACTGATCCTGGGGAATCCGTGGCCTGCTGAGGTCCGTTGATTTGCAGAGTGTTATTGTGCTTCACCAGCTGTAGGAGCTGGAGAGGAATCCATCCTCGCACAGATGCCGGTGACAGGGGCTGACCTCTGTGCGCAGCTGCACGGGCATTTCCCAGACCGGGAGCTTTGTATTGCCAGTGGCTATTGAGGGGTCAGAGTTAACAGCGGTTTCTTTCTTAACATTCGTGTGGGATCTGGGTGTGGTGAGCAAGCAGCGCTTACCCCAGAGCAGGGTGAGGGATCCCTCTGGGGGGGAGCCCATCCATCACCTCCAGCTATCTCTCCACAGTCCTTTGTCTGTTCCCTTTGCCTAGGAACAGGGTTGGAGCTCTTCAGTCATGTGCAGAGAGGTCAGCTTGTCCCTGTTTGCAGTCACAGCACGCTGGTTAAAACACATCAGTGTCTAATGTTGCTACAGCAGCAGCGATACCGGGTTTTCCAGAGTGCAGCCTCTTGAGCCTGGTGCTATGCAAGGAAGTGTTGTTTCGGTGCCAGGGGTTTAGGAGGTGAGGTGTAATGACAGGCTAGAGGGCAAGTGGGGTTCACGCCTTTTCTGTTGTTACTGATGAAGTTGTCTGATTTCATTAACCGTTGTAACCCCTTGTATATCAGCATAGCTGTGGAGATAGCCTTAAAAGGATGGAGAGTTACTCTGTCAATATTACTTGTCTCAAACTGAACTATTTAACACTGATTTAATAGATTTATTAATTTAATAATCAAAGAGTAGCTATTATTGCTCAGTGTAACTATCTTATTCTGGGAGGCAATGAAGGGAGGTCACCAGAGAATCTCAGTACTTGGAGGAGATCTGCTCCTGGAGAACAACAGTGAACTAGAATTAGGGATGTAGGGTGTAGGAAGTGTTTCTTGTAAACAGCTGAAAAAACAGATTACTCTGCTTTAGTATCCTGCTGGTATATCGCGATTAAGATACAAGACTTGGAATAGATTTGGGACATTTGGTAGCAATGAAGTGGAAATAGATCACAGTCTTCTCATAAAATTTTAAAACTTGGTCAATAAAATCCCCATTTAAGGAAGGAAGCCTTAGAACAATCAAATGGTTTAGTTAGTAGCCTTAAGTATGTAATCTCACAAAGGATTATTGCAAACTATTTTCTTGTTTTCTGTTGTTCCCGCTAGTGTAGTATCTGATTGCCAGGGGAAAGTCTGCATGGCCAGTGGAGAACACAGGGAACGGTCCTGTTGTCACCAGGAGACCGGTGTCAGCCAGAAGCTGTGAATAGGAAATCTGAATAGTGTCAGCAGGAGAAAGTTTGTCCCAAATATGCGATTGATAGATTCTGCTATGTTTGTAAGGTTTTGTATGGTACCTGTAAAGGCCCCGGGAGGGCTGCGTTGGGAAGTCAGTGCACGTGTTCATTGCCTGGATACAGGAGACAGTTCCCGTACCAGAGGTAATCATGTTTGCTGCAAGTGTACTAAACGCTCCTCATTACACAGCAGAATCGCAGGCAACGCAACAGCCAGCTGAGCCCGTGTGAGGGAATGAGTGTAGTTTCCTAAAAGAGGAGGCGAGTAGGACGCCAGGGGCCCAGATCCAGCCTCCTGCCTGTTACTGAGTCTGGGAGACTTGTCTGAGCTCATTAGGACTCACTTCTATTAAACACTGATTTCTTGAGGAAATTTTTTTCTATCTTGAGTCGTCACCATCACTTCCTCCCATATTTGGTGCTGGCATCTCGATGTGTGATGTGACGAGAACAGCTTGAGTTAATACAGATCAAAGGAGACATAGAGACGTGTGGAATCTGAATAATTTGGGAAAAATCTGCCTGGTGTCAAAACTCAGTTGGTTTTTTTTAATGATCTTTGTTTCCACTTTCTTTTGTTTCCCAAACTGACTGCTCTCCATTCTGTGGAACCTCGCTTCACTAGCATAAAGATGGTTGTATGATGAAAGTAATTCCAAATTCTGCTATGCTCACTCCCAGTGTGTCTGACTCCGTATCTGCATCTTTGGTTCTTCTGGAGGAGAATTTATTCCAGTGCCTCCTGATAAAATAATCTTTGGACTTTTTTAGGTTAGTAGGAGGATGTAATTTGCTGATAACTTCTGAGATACTTAACTTAATCTTCTCCTATAAGTATTACAGCTTCAGAATTTATTTTAAAAATCTTTAATTATTTTTCAGTACTTCTTTAGTACTGTAAACGCTGGAAGTGGGTGGTGTTCCTGTAGCAGTCGTCTTCTTTGCCTTTCTTACAAAGTCAGTAAGGTCTGTAAGTGTGACAGAGCGATAAAATGACGCACTGCTTTTAGTGAAACACCAGTAATTGGCCACATACACGCATGGAGCTCGTGGAAATGAAGGTGGCAGATGTAACGGCAGTTTGGGCAGTATTACCTGTTCACACGCGGGTGTTTGTACCGTAGCACCTCGGCTTTTGCCTGACGCGTGCTTGCTCAGACGTTTGTAACTGCAGAGAGGAGCAGGTGGTCCAGCATCATAAGATGCTGGATTTCAGAGTAGAGGTACACAGCATCAGGCTCCCAAACTGCTGTTTGTCCCAAAGAGTGCCAGAATCTGTATGAATGCATTTAAAGGAAAATACAGTGGAGGGAGAAGTTGGAGCTTCAGTGGGCAGGAAATGAGGAAGAACACCGCAGATGGACTGTGTGACTGTGTGGTTATTTATAAGGAACCGATTTCTCTAAGAGAATGCAGAAGGAAGGTGACTTAAGTAGCTGGAAAATGAAAACGAAGAATAAAAGTATGAAGGGCAAGGGAATTAGAAGAATCTAACAAGAGGGAGATATCCCATATTCATCCATAAATCAAAATCAATTTAAATACCCATCAAGTATTAACATATTTTTCTTTCTTTTAGGTATGGGATACTCTCCTCTTCCAGAAATTCCTGCTTCTATTGAGGTGATACTGATGGTTTTTTTTTTTTCTTTTTTTTGCTTTATTTGACCCTTTCTGGTTTTAAACATTAAGAAACACACCGGTGCACACCTCTAGGCACCAGGGATTTTTTTCCTACATATTGTCACAAATTCTCCATACCTCTCGTGTTCATGCCAACTTGATTCTAAGCATCTTTTCAGTAAAAGAGAAACACATTTTCTTAGGTCATGTAGCCAAGGCGGGGAAAATTTAAAGAAAATGGTGAGAGTGTGTCTCTGTTAGTGATACCAGGTTTACTGTTTATAACTTTGTCAGTAAATCTGTCAATTCACTGCTCAGCGAGGTGCCTCATGCCAAGCGCGTGGGAATGCTAGGAAGAACCAGGGCATTGCACACAGCTTGAACTCCTACTGTGAAATCTGTTAGTGTTTAACTGTAGAACCGGAGAGGCAGTAAAATGTGAATGGTGCATTGAGTGACATGCCCTTCAGTCCTGTTTGTTGTTTCTGAGGCCTTTGGCGGATGCTTTCCATGGCATGTCTATAAATACTTCCTTGACGCACCAACACTCTGAGAAGGAAAACCCTCGCTGGCACTAATTAGTCGGCAAGCTGTGATGAAAGGTATATTCTGATTGTCAGTGCTTGTTTAATGTCAGGTCTCTCACATCCGAGTGATTTATGCCTGAATTTCACTTTCGTATGAGGAAATCGTAATTGCCAATGGTTAAAGTTTGGTTTCTAAGACACATCTTTTTACATTTTAGTTTTCTGTTCAATGCCAAAACAAGGCTTCCCTGCACTTGGCTGATGTGCCAAGGGACTTTTGGAGAAGACTAAATGGATGAGAGGCGGTGTCTGACGTGCATAGCCCCAGGATTGGTATCAGGAGACACTGAGATTCATCTGTAGTGCAGATGATTTGTTTTCTCTTGGGTTTGGAGTGTAGTCGTTTCCTACTGGGGCTTCTTTCAGAGGTCACAGCTACCCACACGGTTCTGATTCAGCTGCTTCAGCCAGGAGTAAACCAGCCCGTCATTTATCTTCCCACCTACTCCAAATGGGGAGCATGAGCAGCCGCGTTTTCTCTTGAGCCCGATGAGTGTAGCCCATGCTGTTGTGTAAAGGAGGGCAGGGGTCTCTCAGGGGGATGTTTTTGGAGTGACACAGAGGTGTGGGTAAACGTGACTTTTACAGTCTGAATACTTAGGTTCCTACATTGACCAGGTCCTTTTTCTCCAGACCTTTCTCACTCACTTGTATCTAATCACGGAGTGTTTGTAGGTTGTTTTCTAGATGTCTGTTCACCTGCTTTCATGATTTCATGTAACGAAAGGAGGATAGTTTTGGCCCTTTGTATAGCCAGCAATTACTAGGGACACTGCCATTTCTTCTGGTCGTATGCGTTACATTTGGTTTGTATTTCACACGTTTCTTTCCAAGCCCTAGCTCACTGTTACAGATGGATTGTCTGTAGTAAAATAGATGGGGGGAAGCAGTGATGAGACTAGGGTTTGGGAAGGGAGTCTTGTAATTGATGAATGTAAAAGCTGGGTTTGATGACATGTCTAAAGCCTGCTGTCAAGTGTGTCTGTGTTTGCTTTCCTTAAAGAGGATCTGCTGCTGCTCTGGCCAGAGCGTTGCTGGATGCTTTCCATAGGGGAAGCTTTATTTCTTGCTGTGTCAGTGAAAGAAATGACTGCATCCATGGTAGGATATTTGAATTCTCCTTCCCTGCTCCATCAGGATCTGCCGTGAATCCAGATGCAGCTGTTGTTATGTGTGTATAGGTTGCTCAGAAGTGAAGAACCCTTCACTGTGCAGTACGCCTGCTGTTGAGAACCGAAGGGAGGAATCCCTGTCTCCAACAATAAATACGATCTTCTAGCTCTCTGTCTGTCTAGCGGGCAAATGAAACGAGGCATGTCAGAAAAAGCTTGCTGGTATGCTGCTGAACGGCCATTACAGCTCATTTACCTGTACTGACCTACTCGTGTTTTTGCAAGGAATATATTATATTTGCTATTCTAATCACTAGTTATTAGTGATTCTGTATTTACTGATGGTCACATTTAATATCATACCAGTGATCTACTGGTTTATTTAGTTGCCTTCTGAATTTCTTTTCCATCCTTGAGAGTGTTACCATGCCTCGCTGTAAAACGGGGATAACGGTGTGTCCTGACTCAGAGTTTTACGGGCCTGAATTGGCAAAGGATTGAGTTTCATTTGGATGTATCAGGTTAATTAATGATGAAGAGTATAGAAAGTTCTGTAACAACTACATGGAGAGGAGTGAAGAAAGGGGCCTGCCAGAGAGGTAAACACCCAACTTTTTTGGGTTTTTTTCTACTGCTTTTCTCTAACTACTGTTTTTCACTCTTTGCGGTCAGGTGTGACTTGCAGGCAGTGGTGACAATACAAAGAAGGGTGTGGGTGCGAGGCCCCTGCAGGTCTGCCCTGTGCCCTGGGCATCGTGCGCCTTCAGATGGGTCTGTAGGAACTTGCTTTGTTGCTGCCTTTGGCCACTCGATCTGTTGGTGCACCACGAGCAAAGATCATTTTATTGCTGCTTAGAGACAGTGGGTCCAGCTGCCTTGCCTCCAGCAGCCACGGGGCTGGACTGGGTGCTGCTGGGTGCGTCTGCTACTGCTCCTGTAGTAAGCGTGACTCCTGCAGCGGGGAATCATGAAAAGGAATCTATTTTCTGTTCTCTCTAACATAGTGCTGGGAAGAAGTCTTGGAAGAGAAAGTTTTCTGCAGGCAGTTCTGGTGTGATTTCCTTGGATACTAAATAACCTTCTGAGATCTGCTTTTAAACTAGAACAAAAGTTTGGATTGTCCTTTTGTCACTTACAGATGCTGAAGTGTGCCGCTCAGCAGCGAGTGTAGAAATTTATTTGCAGAGAGTATTTTTTGTGTGCTTTTGTAATTGATATAAAAACGACACATTGCATTTGGCTCATCATTTCAGTTTATTATCAAAATGTTTTTATCAGATGACAAACTCAGAAAGCTAAAAGGAACATAGGTTTTTAAATACACCTATTGTAGCAGTCATCTGAGGTATCTGGTACTTATTTTTGGAAATCTGTTTGCTTTGATATCCAAAGCAGTAAGTTCCTTTGCAATCTGCATGAGGATGTCTAATACATATCATTGCAGATTTAAAGCCTTTCACCTTCTTACTTAAAGCTCCATTCTTGCAATCAGCTGTGCAGCTTTACCGATGTGAGGACTGACATCGATCAGAACAGGTACAAATTATGTGCAGGATCAGACCCTAAACACTGAGAAACTCAGCCTGAAAACACGAATATTGGTATATTCCACCGGAGAGCTCAGCTTTGGAGACTTTGTCTTATTGCCTAATACCATGCTCACTCAAATTTCCCAGTTCTATGCAGCCACTGATAAAATATATTACAATACTTCAAGTCAGAAGTGTAGCTCAGATTTAAATATAAAAACTATGATTTATACATTACTAGAAACTTTAAAAAAGACAAACTTTAGAGAAAGCAAGAAAAAGCTTAGAAAAACTGTGAAAGGGTCTTTGATCACAATCTTACAGATTATATGTTCAAAAATTAATAATTTACCTACAATTTCAGTTTGGCTGGAAAGCAGTAACTTGTTGTAAATAGTGACTTCATATAATACACACTGGAATAATTAGTGAGAAGTTACTTAATTACAGCAGCTCTTTGGACTCCTCTAGCATAAATGGTTTCAAGTAAAAATGAAAACATTTGGTAGAACAGATTTATCATAACAGCAGAGGGTACAAAGTCTGACACTTAGGATATAAACTGTTGTCTCATTATCATGTTATGATGTCTAAAACTGTGTGCTTCTTAATATTTCCTTCCTCGGCTTGATCAGAAATAGGCATTCTGCAGATAATGTGTTATACTTTGACATTTTAAAATAAATCCAGAAACCCACTGGCCAGTGGGGAACAGGATTAGCTACAAGTGAAATGTTACTGTACACTGTCGAGTCATTTAGATTCTGTAGGGTCCAGTGATCGGAAAAGCAGCCGATCAGCTGGAGCAGCTAACTGCTGCTTTGGCATTAGTCCTTTATTTGCTATTTCCATGTGTGATTCTTTTATTTTTGCTTGTTTACTAAGAATTAAAGTGACTATTCTAGCATATTGCCCTCGGTTTTCTTCCCTCCTCCTCCTCTCAGAATTAGTTCAAAATTTCTCTTCTTCTGGAAAGCTTCTCGAGATGCACGGTTCACAGTTCGTCACCAAACTCGGCACTTTTTAGGAGGATCCATGTAGTTTGTCTTGGTGCATGAAAAGGCTTCAGAAAACTCCGGAGAGTTCTGCAATGATCCGATGACCCTTTAAAACAAAACAACATCATCTTGTCATTGTTGCTTGCCTTTGTTTAAAACAAACAAGAACATTTTTTAACATCTTTTTTTGCATCACCTCAGAATTCTGTGGGAAACGCCCGTATTTCTGAACTCTGACTATTGCTTCCCTTTCACCTCAAGCAGTGGCTGTATTTTCTCTTTTCAGTTTGTACCGTCCCTGTTGCAGCCCCCAAATACAGGACCTGTCCTTTCTTACTTACTGGCTTTCACAAAACTTGCATTTATTTCACTAGGAACAGGTTTATTGCTTTGTCATCAGTTTTCACTGAGAATTTTTTCAGCTATGTTTTGCTGACAAGTTTCTTGGTAAAGGAAAAGAAGACCCAGAGGTAGAGGACTGTGGTGGAACTTCTCAGAGCATGTTCATTTACATTTTCACACCAATCGAGTTTTAGCTGGGACCATACTGTTTCTCTGGGCATTCTTCACAAATGTTCCAGTGAATGAGTTTCCTGGAAAAGAGACTCGCACAGAGAACAGCTTTCAGGTGGATCTGAGGACATGCCAGCTCGAGCGCTTTGGACATGGGTAACTGTGAACATGTGAATGTATCTGCTGGGAGCAGCTCAGTCCTCCAGGAACAGGAATGCAGCAGTGCAGCATCCACACACCAGTGCAGGAAAACACCTTCAGCTTCAAATGTCAATTATAGGTACTGCTGCACGTGGATCGTGGAGCAGGAATTATTTGAAGAACGGATTCTTTGAGTTAGATCAGGTTCTCTTTTTCCTGCCTTCGACGACTTCCTGATCTGAGGCCTCTCTCTGCTAACTTGCTGTTTTTCTAGTGGACAAACGTTCCACTGTCCAGCACTCAGAGTTGCTAGCCCACAAACTAAAACTGTACTATGCCATTAACAATTTTTATGAGGAGCTGCCTGTCCCACCTGTAAGGAGGAACAGCCTGCAGTCGGTGTAGCAGGTGTTAAACAGCAAAAAAATCCACCCCACCCTCAAATAATGAAAGTCACATTGGGAGCTGCTGTGACATTTTAATAGTGTGTCGGTAGGCAGTAATTTTGTGGGTATGTCTCCTGGACTGAAATGCTTTCTATGTTCGAGCTCCGGGGGGGGCCTCAGCCTGAAAAGTACTTCACATTCTAAAAATGTTGGTGTGGTTTCTCATTAATACTTGTGTAATTCCATAGAAAGCTTACAGCCTTTCATACTGATGTAAAACCAGCACAATACATGATGTGATATATCCAGGATATACACAAATACTGTGACACAAAGATGCTGAACTACTGAACTTCAAAGGACTCTACAGATCAGATATGCTGAGAGGAGGCACAGTTCTGGAGCATTGTGACCAAATTGGGCTGATTGTGGGGCTTGATGATCAACTGCCTCGGGGAGAGATCTGTAGATAGCACAAAAACCACCCACGGGGAAATGCCAGTCAAGCAGCAATTGAAGGAACACTCGCTGCTTTCATTAAATATTTGAGTATGTGGGATAAACAAAACAATTGTTTGGTGAAAAGCGTTGATAGAAAAGATACTGGAATTAATGTACTGAATTGTATCAGGGAGAAACCAGCTCTTGTGTATGGGAATCCTGGAGATGACACAGCCCTTCAAAGCTAACAGAGATGTTGGGGTGTCTACAGGACTAGTTGGTCTCATGGCATTTGACCAAACAGATTTATTAGAGCAAAACCTTCTTGTTACCCTGCTGATGAATAGGTTGCTCTGCCTTAAGTTCAAAAGAAGAGATCCTAGTCTGGCCCAAAGACTTCCGCCCCGAACAGCCAAGTTTCCTGCGTGACTCCCCTGAACGGAAGCCCTCCTGTTCTTGGGAAGGCTGACTGAGCACAGAGAACACAACTTCGCTTACTGGGCACAGCATGCAGGTTTGTTACAGACTGAAGGGTGGTGATCTTCCACCTAAAACTCACTTCTGTGACTCTTGCAAGAGAGGACAAATAGTGACCTTGTGTAACAGCTGGGGCCCAGCGGAGCCCCAGTGCTGGCAGCAGGCGCTCTGAGCAATGCTGGAACGTAACAGCAGAGCCAGGCCAGTCCACTCTGCTGGAACAGAAGAGCATCCTTCTAGCTCTAGATGGCAAAGACGTTCCTCATTGTCATGACAGCAGGTAATAATCATGGACAGAAGGTCATGTCCCTCCCATTGTCAGCATTACTGTTTAAAAGAAGACAAATTCTTCTCCACGCCTGGAAGAGTAAAATCCTTGTACTCCACAGATTCACTGGAGATTTTACCTGTGACTTTAGTGGAGGACGGAAGTCCATCAATAGTGTGGACAGAATTAAGTTGTATTGTCTCAAGGGTGAGGACAACTCCCTTTATTCTGCCTCTGGTGATCCCTGGGAAGGACTGTGCCTGTCCTGTCGGCACAGAGCTGTGCAAGGGCTGGCAGGTCCAGAGGGACCGTCTGCCTTCTCTCTCCTAACCATCTTCCATGTGCTCTGCCTGTACTCGTGTATATGCCGAAATCTCCCCGGGCAAGTGCAGCCTGGCCTTTTGTGTACAGTTCTTTAAATTCTGTAGCTAAAAGGCATGTTGCACCCAGGAATTGGCAAAGAAGCTGACTATATGTGCTGACCTGAATTTGCCTGGGCTGTGCACGTCAGTTTTGATGGAGTTCACAGCATACTCTGGTCTGTACGTTCCACACCACACCTGCACATGGAACACAGAAAAGTATTTGTTAGCCCTAAGATTGTCCAGGAAGAGACCTGCTGTCATTTCACTGTGAAATCCTTAATGTCATGAGAATAAATTTCACATTCGAACATAGGGGAAAAAAGTATATTTTGTTAAAAAAAAAAAAAAGGTATACTGTTGTCCTCGGACAAAGGCACATTGGCACAGGAAACTGTCTACCAGACTTACCTGTGGCTGAACTCATTTATTTAGGGAAGAGAAAAATTACCAAACAGGACTTTATTTTCACTACTTTGTAGGGAGAGCTGCTCAGCTTAGCAACTGTGCCAGCTCTTAGTAAATCCGTGGAAGTCAGCCTACTCTTTCTGACTTACTGTTATACTGTATCTTAAGTGATTTTCAAAGCCTTCAGCCAAGAAGTATAGAATACCTGTGCGAAGTTCAGAAAAAACAGCTGCTTATGGTTCAGTTCAAGACCAGGTAGAAGTTTTTCTTTTCCGTGCTTTTTCACAAAGTTTTCATAGGCCTGTAGAATGAATTGAGTGGAAATGTTACAACTTCCAGCCCAGTCCACGTGAAATGATGACAAGGAGGAACGTGGATTCTTTGACATAATTAATGCTCAAGGAGGCACAAGTGATCTCCAGGACAACCCAGATGTGATTAGAGGATTCATTCCTCCCCCATTTATTCATCTTTCCCTCTTCCCCTTCTTCTTTCCATTTGGCTTGAGACGTGGGTAAAAAGCTTCACCTGTGGCAAAAAATCATTTTTTCTCTCTGATTCTACAGGGCACATGCATTTGTATCCTGTTTACTGTTTGTTTTTCTCTCAAATGTTTATCACATGAATGTTTTTTTTTTTTTTTGCCAACTATTGGATGAGTCTAAAATATCACACTTATTGTAAGATATGCTTTCTCTGTATACAATGCAGAGTTCCAGGATCCAATTTTACCAGCACAAAACTGATTCTGCAGGGAGAAGACACCAATTTTGTCAATCATCTAATGGTGCATTATGAAAAGTGGATTTTTTTCATTGTGGTTTTGTTCTTTTTTTTTTTTCTTACAATAATTGCAGAAGACTTTAAAACCTTTCCAGAGTAAGAACAGCTGCTTTCACGTTTCTTATGAACACCATGTGTCAAACAGTGTGCTGTTAGTGTATCATGACTGATAGAAAGATGTTGGCACATTGGAGAAGTGTTCTGACTAAAGTCAGTGCCAAGGGACCGCAGGAGTAAAGCCCATCAACTGCACAAGTGCAAGCTGGGGAATGAGCAGTCAACAGGTCTACTGAGAAGGCTCCAGAAGTTTTAGTGGATAACACGCTGAACAAGAGCCAACAGTGCCCCAGTACTGCAAAAAAGGCAAGTGTTGTACTGGGATGTACAAACTGGAGTGTCCCATGTAAGCTACACGCAGTAATCCTCCTCCTCCTCTGCGTGGCAGTGGCCAGGTCTGAGCTGGAGCGCTCTGTCCCGCTGTGGGCACTGCACTTCAAGATGTGGACAAACTGGAGAGAGTCCAGAAGCAAGCAGCAAGAATGAGCAGAGGTCTAGCAAACATGACCCATGAGGAAAGATTGAAAGAACTGGGTTTGTTTAGTCTAAAGAAGTCTGGCCCTCAAGTACATAACAGTCTTCAAATACGTAAAAGGTCGCAGAAAAGAAAGGAGCAGATTGCTCTGTTTCCACTGTTGAAAGCAAAGACACGATAGCACTCGAACTGCAGCAAGGAGGTAGTGAAACTTCTCTTAATGTTTGGATGATACAGAAATGGCTGATTCTACCTGGCTAGGAGGGGGGTGGGCTAGATGACCGCTCAAGATTCCTTCTGGACCTTTTTTTACTATTTATATGATGTAATGATAATTATGAATATCTGATTCTTTTTTTGTAATACTTCTGACCTTCTCATTTTTCTTTGACTACTCCCATCCCTTTCTGAAAGACTATGCTCTTTCATGGGTTTGGACTGTTTGTTTGTTGTTTTTTTAAAATGCACAAATATTCTGGTAATTGAAGATCAGACTAATCCAATATGCCATAGTGATGCTGCTTTTAGGCTTCCACATAATTCTTTACACTCTCACTAATAATTGTGTTTGCCCTCCAACACATATATTTCTAGGGAAGCAAGTGCTGCTGAGGGCTGCGTTTGCAGAAGCTGTGATGATAACTTTGAGCTGGCCCACGCATCCCAGCGGGCACTCTGCTGAGGAGTGACAGTGCTCCAGCTGTCAAGTGTTGAATGTTTTGCCATGGAACAAGGTGTTCGGGGAGGAGAGGGAGGATCGTGTTAGTAAGGCCTGCAACCATCAGATTTGCAAGTAACAAGAAAAGGTCACAGAGAAGCTGACTTGCTTCTTGTCTCTCAACCCGCACTCACAAAGAGAACCTCTTTGCTTTTACTTTCAGTCCCAAAGTTGGCTAATCGAAGGGGTTAAGTAACTATTTCAGGAAGAGAATGGAAGGAAAGCCAAAATGCACGCTGAGCACAAGGAATGCGGATGTCACGGACATCTCTGGATACCTGTGCAGGGGACCTGTCACTTGTACAAAATATTTTGAGCAGTTTTTTGAACAGTGACCACTGTTCCATGTAGGCAGAGGCTGTTTATGGGTAGAGCTGAGAAGAAAGTCATTCTGTCTCTCCTTCCTGGCATAAAAAAGCTGATGAAGACAGCCAGCCAGAGCCAGACAACTGCTCAGTGTCATCAGTTTACTTAGGTGATGGTCCAAATGTGATTCACTGAATGTTTTCATTCTACAAATTCCCTATTTGCAAAAAGAAAAAGTGGAAAAAAAATAGAAACAAGTCAGCTGAAAAAGTGTGCACGAGGAACAGAGAGTATGTATCCTGAAATAATTAATAGGATGAGAGAGATACAACAGCTGGTGAAGAGTTCCAAACCATGCCTTGATGATGCAGGGAGTATGGTCCTCTCCCTAACACAAAAACAATGTTTCTTCTACAAAGGCTCTGAAATTGATTTTCATAGTCTATGATGGTTTCAGCTAAAGTAGAAAAATGGATACTTCTTACCTTATATGCTTGTCTAACACCCCCGTTATCAGCAATGTTTTCTCCTAGCGTGTTGATTCCACTCAGCTGTAAAACAGAAAGGAAAAGTATAGTATTCTGAAAAGAAGAGCTTATCCAGGACCTGTAATGCCAAACTTTGTGTGGTTTTTCTGCTTTTTAAAGGCAAGAATTCCCTTTAACTCTGAAGTTTTATCAGAAGATTATGTTAATATCTCTGAAAAGTCTTTGCCTCCCTTGTCTCAAAATCCATGCGGATACTATTGTTTTCCCTAATCCCCTTCCTTCCCTTACAGGCACCTTTCTCGGCTCTTACATCTCTTGTACCCAGATACTCTCCTACCCTGATTCTTCTCAGACCGTTTTGCTCTGTAATTGCTCCAGATGTTTGTCTTGGGGAAAGAGCAGTAAACTTTGGAGGGAAGGAAAGCAGCAGGCGGGATTTGTTTTGGTGGGGATGTATATTATTTGTGCATCAAGATTTGGGGAAATGAGGTTCAAGCTGACAAAGTTTTTTCTCTTCTTTTGTGGAATTAAAAAAGAGCCTTTGAGTGCCCAACAAGGCTTCTAGGACCACCACTCCTTCAGAGCATAAATCCTGCCTCTTTCAGAACAGTCAGTGTACGTGTGGATTCTTTAAGAATATCTTTTGCTTTTTTTTGCCTTTTTGTGTTTTTTTTTTTTTTTTTTTTTTTTGATGTAGAGGCAACAGTGTTGGCCATAGGCCAAGAATTCATGTAAATAAGGGTTTGCATGTTTAGGACATAAGATTTTGTGCTTCCTCATTAAAAACAACATTGGTAGTAACAAGTAAAGATGACATACGTGCTGTCCACCTGCTAGGTCCCATGAAAAGTTTCCGTACTGGTAGACTATACACTGGGATAGCTCCTTAAAATTGCGTGCCGATTCTTCAGTCCACCAGTCTACAAGGTCTCCATTTTCATTAAAATTTCTGCCTGTAATAATAGATGAACAGAATTACGTGTACAGGAAGAGAGGTTTGTGATGCAGTAAGAGGGGTACCAAGTACGTACAGTCACTCATGCCAAAAAATTGCTGTAATGAGGCACTCATACAGACGATGCTCTTTTTTTTTTTTTTTCCCCTGAGAGGGCTAAGTGTAGCTTAAGATGGTTGTTGATGTAGCCTTTAGGAAAAGCAAGCGACAGCAGTGATATTAAGCGCCCTTGTGTGCTGCAGGCCCACATCCTGGGCTGTTGCTGTGGTTTAGCAGTACAGGAGCGTCTGTGGGATTCTCTGGGTCACATTTTTGGAAATCATCACGGGGAACAATACTCTAAAGCCTCAGAAATCCAGATTTGGTCTTATATATGTGGAAACTTAATTGTAATTTTATCTGTTCTCTGTAATGATTAAGCACTAAAGCATGTAAAACATTCTGTGCAGTGTAAGTTTTGTAACTAGAAACTTGGCGCCTTACCATTGTCATCAAACCCATGTGTGATTTCATGACCGATGACCATGCCTATGCCACCATAATTCAGAGATTTGGGCTGGGATGCGCTGAAGAAAGGGGGCTGCAAAATGCCAGCAGGGAAGACTGCAAAAAAAAAAAACCCAACACCACAATGAAGGCACTGCCTCGTTATCCCACGTGCGCAGCGTGAACAGACATTTTTATGGGCTTCAACCAAAGTCATGCTGTTCCCTCGGAATTACCAGCAGCAGAAAGGGAACTGACACATGGTCATGGCGGTAGGATGGTAGGAACAGATCAGCAGGACCACTCCCCTACCCCTCAAGCCTGGGGTAAAGCAAAACAGCTTTTCAGACCCTTGCAAAATCATGAGCAGTGTTTACTTTGTCCTTGTTACTATTTTACTTTGCAAAAAAGCAGTTTACTTCTCCTGTTGACAGCACTTGGCATTGTCAGACTCACACAACATTGTCAGACACCTCACAACATCATGAAAGGTGGGAGGGTGTTCCCCTAGAATAAGAAATTATTTGATCATTGCCTCCACCAGAAATCAATCTCAGAGAGAGGAATTTATTCTTCCACTGAAAATATCAGTAAATCCCCCTAGAATCAATAAAACCAGGCCAAGCTGGCAATGAAAGAACCCGAACAAAACAGTTCTTTTCACCCACTTCTGTGCTCTATTTTTCTAGGCTTGTAAGAAATATATCAGTAAAAAGAAATCATGCTGCAACTGTGATCTTTTTATAAATTGAGAATTAAAAAAAAATAAATTTCTTGCAGGACAGGGTTTTTTTATTTTTGAGAGACTTGTTTTCAGGAGTTATATGTGGATCATAGTACCTCATAATGGCTTAGAAAGGACACTGCAATTCATGGAATGTGGATAATAACAATATTGGCAGAATGGGTGTGACAGAAATATTGTGAGGCACAGTTAATGTTGTAAAATGCCTTGTGGCTACTGAAAGACTGCACCACTGTGAAGAGAGCTGGTATGGTTCACAAGATGAGAAGCCTCAGTGCTTCCAGTTTTGCTGCACTGAGGCTCTTTTGCAACCCCCATAATATTAAGATTGTCTCACTTCTTGATTTTAAAAATACATACATATATATATAAATAATGTGGCCATTAGACCTGTATCCAGTTAAGGAGCTGGTAACCCTTACCTATCTGATTCCGACTTGCTGAATAAAAAGCATTGACAACAGCAGCTCCACTTATCCACCTGGTAACAAGAGAAGAGCAAATGTTAGAATTCCAGTTCCTAACGGCAGTTAATGATTGCTGAACGTACCTAGGAACTGAATAACGGAATCACAGAATAACTGAGGCTGGAAGGTACTGCTAGAGATTGTCAGACCCAACACCCAGCGCACTCAGCCTCTTGTCCTGCGGCAGACCCTCCAATCCCTTCATCATTTTAGAAACCCTTTCCCTTCGTTATCCAAACGGATTAACAACGATACTTAGGTTTTGTTTCTGTTTGGACTCATACCACAGCATTGTACAGGCAACATTTCCTATATAAAGAAACTGGAACACTGAGTCTGAGGTTATAATGGTATCTAAACATCTAGGGATAATGGAACTTTTTTAAAGACTGCTTACTTAACAGGATTTCTGTGTCACTGTCCTGTATCCAGCTATCTCAAATACCAGTACATTACAAGTATCACATGAGAGACTATTATAATTTTTCCTTAATGCAACTTCTTGAGGAGTGAAGGTATGTGCAGACATCACCGTGAGCTCTTGTGGCAGAGGCACAGCTTGATGTACAGTCCTGTGGTTTATTTAAATACCTACGTTCCTTAATGAAGGCTCTCAGCACCACTGTTGGGTCTGTCTCGACAGATGGGAAATAATGAGTTTTAACTCTTTTTTCCTAGTTTACAATTTTCCTGGCTTTCATCAGTGACCACCTAATGAAATTCCTAGAATTACAAGCAGGGCTAGTGTTTCGATGTGGGTCATTATCGCACACATTTAATAATATTTCAGCAAAGATGTCAGAGAAAATGAGAAACCAGTTCTACAAAATCAAATAGTTGGGCCTTACACAACTAAAGGTATTTCCTGGCTCTGTGTGCTCTGAGTGAAATTAATTTCTATGCTAAATGATCTGTTTGATAACTGTATTGCAAATGCCAATCATAAGCAATGCAAAGTATTCTAGCAGTGGCTATTGCTTGATTAAGTGAAAATTAATTTGCAGAATAAATTATAACTATCAGATGATGATCAACTGTGGTTGATAGTTCCAGGCTCACTTTAGGTAATCTCTGAATGCAATGAAACTTATGGTAGTTACTCCTAACTAACATAGGCTTGTGAGAGCAAAATAGGGGTTGTGTTAAATTAAGCTGAAGCAATTGAACCAGGCAAGCCCAAACACAGCTTGAAGTTCAAATAGAACAGAAGTGAGGTGGCTGTTGGGTGGAACATAAATTTTCAGTTAATGATACACAACAGTTGTAACTATTTATCCACAATAATGACTACAGTTCTGAAAGGCTATGACACAGTATTTGGAAAATTCATAGTGGTGATTCCAGAGTGTTAAGTATGTAATTCATCTTCGGAAAAGGTGAGAGTTTGGCAATGCAAGGTGACCGACTAGAGTCTGAACAGTTGCAGCTTTTGATTTTTGTTTTCTTAAAAAAGAAGTCTGGAACAGCACTATGCAAATGATAAAGTAATTATAAATAGAAACACAGAATAACTTAGGGGAAAAGGACCTTTAGAAATCACACGGCCCCATGTGAAGCTAACAAGATCAGGTCACTTAGAGGCTTGTCCAGTCAAGACTGGACTATCTCCAGGGATGGAGATATGGAGATCTCCCAGCCTCTCTGGGTCTTGTTTGACCATGCACGTGGTGAAAAGTTTTTCCTACCATCTAGTCAGAATTTTGCATGTTCCAACTTGTGTCTCTTCCCACTTGTCCCATCACTGGACATCTCCAAGAGGAGTCAGGCTTCTCTGTATCGCCTCACATTAGGCAACTGAAGACAGCCATAAGACCCCCCTTTAGTCTTTTCTTTTTTTAGACTACAACACTAGTTCTCTTACCCTCCCCTCAACATCAATCCAGCTCTGCAGCCCTTCATCCCTTGAACAGTCTTGCAAAGTTACCACGGCCTACGGTGACCACAGTAATTTTCCTGATTTGGCTTAAATGAACTTCCAAATGGGTCAGAGCTGAGACAGGAAGAGTAGCCAGTACAGCCAGGGAATGGCCGTGTCACTCTTTTGGTACAGCTACATCCCATGTTAATATTTTAATTCAGAGCAGGAGTACATTTCTGAAGTAAATTCCTGCTCATCCTCATTTAATCATGCTTGCTTTGGCTCAGCAGTCTCCAAGCAAGAGAAACGAAATTCTCAGGGATGAAATTTATCTTTCAGATCAACTTAATTAAAAAGCTGCTCTCAGGAGTCCGCTTAATCCACTCTCGGAGCTAAGGGGCCAGACTAGACCTGCTCCAGAATACTTAACCTTCTACGCTGTACCCCAGTTTCTTTGCCCTGCTTGCTAATGTAGGTCCAGCCTTTGAGAACAAGCAGTGCCCTCTTACCTGCCCTCTTCATGGAGAAGTGGTCATTAAATCAGCACCTTGTCCTGTGGAAACTGAATGAAAGACTACACACAGTATTTTAAAATACTTACTCCTCCTTGTCCACCTTTTCTCTGAGCTTTTTCAACCTTTTCTTCTGGGTGAATACTAGATTTTCAATAATGTTTTCAAAGTATTCTTCTTCTTTGTAGTTCAACTAAAAAGAAAGAAGGAAAAGTACTTAGTGGTGGTGTTACTGATTTGCAATAAAAGACGTGGATCTGGAAAATCTAGTCTTAAGCATAACGAGCTAAGCAAGGTATTTTTAAGAGTACTTTTCGATCTACAATTGGAACTTGGTTTGCAGTTCTCTGCTACATCACAGAGTTGGTATTGTAGCTGGATATATGTTAGCAGCTGTGTAGTTTTTCCAAAAGAGATTTATTCCCTCTCTATATATTTTTTGAATGGAGTTCAGCATTTGTTGGTTTTGACCCTAACCTCTAGGAGTTTCCCACTTGGAACCAGTAGCTACCAGCCTGGTAAGCTGCAATTCCACCTCAGAAAGAACATGTGAATAAGGCTTAAATGGTGTTCTAAAAAGCATCGTTTGGTTATATGTCTAGATTTTTCAAAATTAAAACTTTGACTTCTCATACTCTGCCTGAACGTACATTAATGGAGTTACTCTTACAAATGAAAAGAATACTGAAGTCCCATTTTGCAGTGAAAAAGCTCAGAGGCAGTTTAAATGATACGGGCAGTCCAACGCCATACTTGAGGGACTAACTCCAATCCATGGATAATAGGCACAGGTATTGAGTGATGTGTACTTGCATCCACTTCAACTAGTGTTACATCCATCTGTGGCAGATTTGGAAATACTGAACGCCATTAGCTCCAGGTTCCGGTACAGCATAATTCCTCTAGAATGTTTACATTGCCTAGAAATACCCCAGATACACCATCGAGGCTGGATCAGCTGTACTGCGCTGGCTTTTAGTGCATCCTTATTGATGGCTGTGCACCTGGGCACAGGACGGAGTTACTCTGTGCAGATGCACATGGTTTGCTTTGGCTATGAAGGCAGGCTCACGGTTTTTCCTTGAGACCCTTTTTTTTTTTTTCTAACTGTACTGCCTATTGGGGATACTTACGTCCTGGTACTCGCTGTTCAGCTTATTGTCATCAGTCACGATCTCATCGGGATAACCAATCCTCTCTCTAATTGCTGCTGCCTGGGGACAAGATAAGTTGATACCCATAGCAAATCCAGCCATATTTTTAAATCCAGCATAAATTATATAATAAATGGAATATAGAAGCAACTGCAGAAAACCCAGGATGTTCATTATATGTAGTTTTTATCCACTTTTTTATGCACTGAAAGCATTCTGAAGTTTATGGTTAATTGCAACAATGGAAAATTCTAGAAGGTATGTTCCGCTTCTGCCTTTGTAAGTGAACTTACAGAAATGTGCACAAGACAGCCAGACACACCTCAACAACACTTTTGAGTTCAAAAGCTGGTTTAAACAAATATCTGACATATTTACAGCATCCAAAATAGAAATAAAACTAGTAACTGGATGGTTTTTTCACTTCAGTCCATTATAGGAAAACACATTTACAAATTTGTACAGTTTGACTCAGTTTGGATCTGTATCCATATTTCTTAACTACCTCCCATACCTACATGGGAGTGAAATAATTTATTTAAATGTTCCCAAATTCTGATAATGTGAAATCCTGAACAAAGTTTTCTAACCCAAACCTTCCTCAGTTTCTTTTAGATAGCCAAATACTGATTTGTATTTGATGGCAATGTTAGCAGTATAAAAAAATCACAGGGAACAAATTACTCCTTAGCAATGCTTTCCACTCTTCCCATATAAATATGTCTTAATAAACTTACCAGTAAAATTGCGTTATTTATACAAATAATTTTCTGATGCAGGCTATTCCCACAAACAAGTGAACGTTATAAGCAACGTGTGGAGTGTGTGGGTTTCCAATCCTAACTTTTCAGACAGTTTGCATCTCATTTAGTCAAATAAATAGTTGGTAACAGTGGAAGTACTGCACAGACTTTGTACACATACTGTCTGTGACTAATCACAGGACAGAGTGTGTTTGGGATTTCCAGTTTAGTGCCCGGCTTACACTGCCATTCCTGATTTGAAGTTACTGTGTGGCTGTAACGGATGAGCTGACACCAGGAATGTACAGAAGCACCGGTTCATGTAACTGCATCTTTACTGTCTGAACACATCAGAATCAGGATAAACTCGCTGGGTGCCGTGAATGTCTTAGCTACCTGTTGCAATCGTAGCTTCTTGCAGACTTTACACTCTAGAGTTGTTCGATAAACTATTTTGATAGTTACGGGGTTTTTTCCTAAGATTTTTCTAACACAAAATTCTGGAGGAAAATGCCAGGTCCCACTCTATAATTAATGAAACCATGATATTTTCCAAGCTTTTTTAAAAAAATAAATTTTACTAATAAATTATGATTAAAAATGCAAAATTTAAGCTTTTTAATTATCTCTTCAGTATAACAAAATAGAGATGTAATAAATAGTTCTTTCAACTGCTTGGCTCCCAATTCAAGGCTCTCTACACCTGAGTTCTGTTACTTACTCCAGACTTGCACGAACTGTCTGAAGCTCCATCTTCCCTTAAATGACAACTCACTGACGAAGTCCAGCCTGTCGTTTGACTTTTTGGTTTTTGTCCTATCCCTCCTAATAGCTGGTAAAATCACCATAAATAATTCCTTCTCATTTTCTGTTTTACTTTCTTGTAGATACTCATCATCTAGTCCCTTAGTCACCAATTTGCCTGGAAGGTCTGAAGCTTGCGGATAGATTCCTCCTATTTTGTGCACTTATCTCCACAGATGCCCCTTCCCATGTAATCTGCATCTGATACAGGCAGTCTGTGAGCTGCTGTGGCTAAACACAAATAAATGTGGGTTTGTATAGATAAAACGATAGATGTTACTGCTTTTTTTTTTTTTATTTCCCCCAGAAAAAACAATTGAAATACTGATTTTTATAGAAATACACAACATTACCAATATTTAAGATCTAACTTACTTTTTGTTCTGCTTTCTTTTTGGTTTCTGCATCCATCCAGGTAAGTTCATCTAAGGTTTTTATAAAAACATCACGTATGTCTGCAATCATTTCCTCAACCTTGGAAAAAACATCAGTATGTTACAAATACACATAAAATGATCCAGTTATTTTTCCGGTCATAGTTTACTACAGTCTTGTTTTTCCTGCCCTACTTGCTTGAGCATATGCTGTTTGTGGGAGGAGAGGGGATGGGCATGAGCTCACAAGGTGATGCAATTTAATTATTCAGGTTACAAAAAAACGGACAGTTATCCATCTGTTGGATGTTGTGCATTTGATCAAATGACTGTGAATATGTCAGCCACAAAAAATGGTGTAACTTAAGCCTGGATTACAGTAGGAGTGATAGGAGTCAACTAAGGCTTAACCTGAGGTTAATTTTCCGTGTGACTGAAGACAAACAGAAAGAAGCAATTGTCCCTATGGCCCCTGCTGGCAAGATGTGCTCCAGCGTCAGGCTCAAAGAACAAGCAGAGACTGTTGACTGCATGAGTGCTGTTCCTCGGGCGGGTGCATTGCGCACGGTCCATCGCTGGTGTGCCAGCGGTGCTTTCGGCTCAGGGCTGGCTCGCAGAGCAAGCGGAGCAGGCAGAGGCCGCTCTCCCTCCAAGTGTGCACACGTGATCTTCATCCTTCACCCGCTCCTTCACACTGTGGCCATGTGCTTGGAAAGCAGGCCAGCTCCAGACAAGTAACACAGAAGTACTTAGGTGCAAAGGAAGCACTCTCCTAGCACATACGTTCCTATTACTCCTCAGTGTGATTAAGAAGCAAATCTGAAGGTTAGGTTTTTTAGAAAGTGACCTGCTATATAAAAAGGGTTAATGAGAAGCGTAACCACAGCTGTGTAAAGAAGTGCATGGTGAGCGACAGTGAGGTGATGCTTAGATGGCAGGCAGGCTGTTTGCTAAAAGCTTTACCACATGTTTGCTGTCTCCAGCAAATGCTTCCTCTACGTATAACCGTCCCACTGCGTTCTCCATGTTGCCGTTGACATAGTTCGCGCATCGCCGCCAAACAGCAGTTTCTGATGTTGTGCCGTAAAGTGCCTGTGAAACACAAACGGGGTAAAACAGCCGGGCCCACGCCAGGCGAAGGAGAATGGTGACTGACCGGCAGACGTGTGTTTCGGAGGAGCCTAGTCGACCTCAAATACATGCATTTAGTTCACATTTGTGTTTGTGACAGTTAGGGGACTCTGTCGTGGGAACATCTGTCACAGGCTGAGGAAATATGAGAATCGTTGGCAATATTCTTTATCCCTTTAAACATGAAAGGTAGAGAGAAGAAAACTGCTCTGAAAGCTAAGAATGGGAGAGGCTAAAGGGGAATATCCTGGCACAAAGCTTTCCCTGTGACAGGGATCCGTGCTGCCGCTCCAGCTCAGACAGGGCCGTTGTGGTTATGCAGCAAGTTAATTTCTGCAGGGGTAAGATTGTGTCTTCCACCCAACCAGCAGCTTCTGTCAGAGCCTCCCACCTCTGGGAGCTCCCAAAGTAGCAGCTCGTTTACTCTACGTGATGTTCCTGCAAGGCATGCAAGGATTTTGTCATGATAAATATGTGACAGAGCTGAGTGGATGATATAGTGGTATGACACCTGAATGCAAGGAGCAGAGCAGGCTGTCACACAGGGCAACCCTCTGAAATCACATTCGATAACGAATTTATATTCCATAATGCAGCAGCTACCCATCTCTTCAGAGGTACAGATCCATGACTTTTTGTGTTAAAAGCTCTGGAACTGCTACACCTTGAAGTGAATCACTAGGAAAATAATGTTTCTTTTCACCCTAAAGCATTAGGGATGCTGGAATAGTCATTTGAAAATGTTACAGCACAGCACAGATCTCCCTGAAGAGCCAGTAGTAAACGTTAGCAATACTGAGCTTAATTAAAATAATGACTAGTTCAGAATGACTCTACAGTGAAGACTCTGGTAGATCCCTTTGTGCCGCTTAAACTTATCCCAGTCATCACAGTGCACTGGTTTCATCGTGAGTTGGGTAGAGGGCTGCTGGAGACCATGGTGGACTCGCATCAGAGCAGGGTCGCCCTTCGCAGGAACCTGAGACAGACTCTTTTTCAGCGAGCTTAGTGTCACCACAGGTGCACAAGGAAAAACAAAGCAGTGCTCTCTACAGGGCCAGAAACTTACCTGCTTATTAGTAAGAATAACATGCAATTAAAATGCATTCCTGTGCACTTGTACACGTACAGTGCTGGCACATCTGAAATTGCAGCTCCTGATCTCATGGGGCATAAATTCACAACTACAACATCATCTGGAATGCAGGGTTTTTCTCTTTAAATATATCTTGGAAAAAAAGAAAGATCCAGGTTTGTTTCTTTGGTGGGAGTGGTTGTATCCTGAGGATACAGTAGCTGTAAGTATTAAACGAGTGTGGTGACACTGCTCTGCACGCTCTGCCACCCCTGCATCTGGGCTCCTTGGCAGCAGATGTGCTGGCAGGGCTCAGTTGTGAACACATGTGACAGTGAAAAATGACAATTTGGCCCTGAGATGGAGAACCGACCGTAAGCGATTTAGAGTGACAGCACAGCCCCCCAGTAACACATGCAGGCCCATCTACACGTGCAGTCGAGGAATCTGTTGAGATCTTTTTGCTGATTTCTTAAGGAAGTGGTTGTAGATCCAATGGTCTTTCTCCCAGGACTCTGGCACTCTCTGTAGCACATTTTAAACAATCTCTATTTCAAACAAATGCTGTTTTGAATCAATAAACGTCCAATTAGCCACACAACCCAGAAAAAAAATGGTATGGGAGATTCATGGGATGCCATAATGTCCTAACATTTATATTGGACAGCAAACTTAGCAAGACAAATGCTAGTTTCTTTCCACTGCATTTAGTGTGAGAAAGCTCCACCTCTACTATACCATATATTATTAATTAATTATCAGAAAATTGTATACTTTTGTACATAGACTTTGGTAAAATCTTTTTCTGTTGTTCTCTCAAACTTTTGACATTTTTCTGAAAGAACCCGCCTCAGTGAAGTCCCAAGATGTAGTGGTGAATGTCTGTCATTCATAGAGTGCAAACCATAGTACTCTCTGATGATGCAGACTAAGCAAATATGAAGCTTTATATTAAAATCGTTTCATACATTAAAGAGTAGAGGAAAAAGCCAAATAATCAATGCATAGGACTGCCCTGTCCAGATACATAAAACGGAGCAAACTGAACATTCGTTGACTTCTTCCAGTAATTATTATCTTTTTTTGTAGCAAGCAGGATCTCCTTAAAAAGCTGCATATGCGTGTTGAAGTATTTCTTATGTCACTAACAGATATAACAACGTGGCCTTAACCTTTCTGAATGGAGCTCAGCAAACTTACAAAGTAGAAAGTTCTACTGTGGGAATACAAAGGACTTCCATCTCCAATCTGGTTGTGAAATTGCTCAGCATTTCCTTAGATGTACTGAAATATCTGCAGGACCAAATGATTGAAAAACAAGATTGGGCCCATAATGTTTGACTTTGAATGTACTACTTCGGATGCTGAAGAGTTTGTAACAGGTCAATCAGAACTGTAGAGTAATCATTTCCAAATAAATGGGACTGTTCTGTTAGCAAAATGGGGATTAATTTAGATTCCGGAAAACATGGAGAGCAAGTACGCTCCAGCAGAAGCCTGTGTGTGCAAAATTCAAAATACGTTATTTTTTTATATACTACAACTACATAAAAATTATCTTTTGTGGTTCAAAAATGTAATCTTTACAACTTAAAAAGAGATTAATTTCTTCACCTTACGAAAAGCATTCCTTGTGTCCTTGTAATTACGGCTTAAGCTGTTGACAAGATCCATGACGAATCGCCAGATCATGTAATTTTGAAGGTCTCTGTTTAACAAAACAACAATAATAAGCTGGTAATGTTTTTGGGCTTTTTAAGTCTACTGGAAATAAAGTGCAGATTACAAAAATACCTAACATACCTACCTGGGAGTGTATTTATTAAGAATAGACTTCAGCTTGATGAGGTATTCGGGATCATACACAATAACATGTTCGGTGTTCTCAATGTTAATTTGTACAGTTGACATTATATCATTTATGAATTTTGACCAGTTGAATACCTGGAAAATCAATGTGCAATCTTATATGGTTAAATGAGAAAGAAAGAGTAATTAGCTGCTTTTTCCAGTTTAAATATGTTTGCATAACACAAATGCTCTCTCTTTAGTTTTCCTAATAGCTGCAGTACTTAAATGGAATCATCATAATAATAACTGATCTGAGATAATTTATATCCTCTGAGCTCTAAAATCCCATTAAATAGCATGGTACTTAGCAGAAAGGCTCAAGACATTGTTTTGATTTCAAACTAACACAATTAAAAATGTTATGACCCCTTCCTTTTAGCCTGGAGAAGCAGAAATGGTATTTTAAGTAAAATTGGCAGTTGCCTTTTTTGCTATATGTGGCTAAGAACTTTTAAATGAAAGCATGACTAAAAGCCCCATTTTCAGCGCAGTTTGTATCTACGGGCCAATAAGATTCGTGGTATATTTGACAGTCCATCTGAAGCATACGGTAAGGACTCATTCTGAAGTACACTGAAGTCCATAAAAGGATTTATTTTAACAGACCTCAGAACAGACACACTAAAGCCACCATCTGTGATGGATTTCCTCTGCATTCCACAGTCCCAGGTACTGGAGAAGCAACTGGCTGGACAGAGGTCAGTCGGCAGCACGCTGCAACAGACAACTCCCTGGCAGAGGTTAGAGTTCTTGTTCATTTTCTGCCTCTCTGGTCCTAAACCCCCACTTTCTTTATGCTGGTATTCACCTTTGCAAGAGGCCCCATAAGTTTCACGAGCCAGTACCTATGAAAATTATTTGTGATTGGTGATTCTTCTCAGTCTGTATCTTTGGAGAGGAAAGTTTTATAGGAAGAGGTAACATCTTTCATCAGACAAACTAATGTAGCTGAGGAAAGCAAAAAGGCTTTCAGGAATAGAAACACTTCAGGTTTGAAAGAGAAGCAGCAAACTTCAAGCTAATCTTGGGAATAATTGCTGTTCTATCCTTAGACCGTTACAATTACACTACCAACTCCCATCATGTGTCTTTCGAGCATTTTGGGATAAATTTAGAGCAAATGATTATTGCTGATCTGCAGCACTCCCCAGGAGCTGAAAATAACCAGGGCAATACCATTCGGTGACAAGAGGAGTTAGTTCTGACGTTAGGACTGCAACGTTACCTGTTCTGCTAGGACCTGTGGGAGGAGGTAAATTATGAAACATATGAAGCTAGGCAGGGTGGACTGTCATGTAATTCAAAGTTGAAGAATTTAAAGTCAATAAAAATAGCAGTGATTATGAAACTGTGGTAGGAATGATAGTCTTTCACAGTACCTCGCTGGCCTCAAAAGACTCAGTAACGCGCTCCTGCCAGGCAGAGCACAGCGCCTTCCGTGCGACACGTTAGCTAACCTGCTGGCCTGTTGTGCAAGCACAAGTCAGTTACGATAAAAAACATCCACGTCTAGTAAGACACGATGTTACTGAGGCGGCACACCTATGTTATCAAATCTTTGGCTGTTCTTTAGCCAAACTTTGTGGTGCTGTGAATTAAAGGTTATGCTGCACAAACGGTGCATGGCTTGGGATAAGGGAAAAAGCAGATTACTGATCATTACCTTACGATCGATTTCCAGTGAGAAGTTGTTTTGGAGTTGTGCCAAGGTCATTTTATTGTACATCAAAAGTGGATCATTTCTGTCCTCAGATTTTGTTGTTGCCTATTAAAGTTAATAACGAGAAAAGTTGGTAGGTGGAAGTAAAAAGAAAGAAAATGAGTATTTCTGGCTTAACACATAAGTTTGCCTTAACTGTAAAGTACCTTACACGTACCTATGGAGAGTGTTTTATAGGTAAAAAGCATACAGAAGGACCGATGACATAAACTAAATTTCTGACAGTAAAATGGAGCCTAACTTTTTGTATTTGTTTTGTGTTAGAGCATCAACAGCTCAGGCAGTGCAGGACCACGGATCGGAACACAGACCCATACCACTCAAAGCACTTTCAGATCTTTCTGTTCTTTTCCCACACACGAGCGGGCCCCTGACAGGATGCTGCTGCAGGTTTCTGAAGTGCAGTCCTGTATCCTCCTTCATACCTTTGTTCTCAGGCAAAGTCCCTTGTGACAGCATTGGCACTTGCGCCCCTCATACTCCACCCCCTTTTAACTTCCACATTTTTGGTGGTAAAGAGAGCAAACGCAGGTACACAAATGACTACAGGAAAAGAGTGACCTTGTGGTCCATCAGAGTAATTCATGGGAGAACCTACATCCCTGCTGCCTCGTCCACTCTTAACTGGAGCTCTCAGGAGCAAGAATAGTAGATTTTACCCATTTAAACTGTTTTGAAAAGTCACGCTGAGTCTGATTTTATCTCTCTCTTTCCTTTTTAAAAAATATTTCTCTTTCACTTCCTCTTTGCTAATCTATTGTGCATTCAGTATTTTTTTCCCAAGAGCACGATGCCAGCTCTCTCCCAGGAACATTCAGGCTGGTGCTCAGGTTTCAATGAAAGAGGTTAAAAACCGCCGCAACAGCAGCTTACCCACAACCAACTGTACTCGCTACCAGCCGCAACTGCTGTAGAGACAGTTCAGTTGTGGTTTCCTTTCACACTCCCCTTCAAATCTTTCACCAATGAATTCCTTTTCTTGTAATAATTTTTTATGTCTGATCTAAGCCCAGAGATCTGTTTCTCAGGGAAATGTGAAGAACATCAAAATGGGATGGTTGTAGTTTATACAAATGGTGGGGAAAGTGGGGAAAGGTCTTCCTCTGCCAAACACACGCCCTTACTATCAGTGTAACTTGAAAAATAGCTGAAGCTAGAAAATTTGTATTTGGCTTGTTCTACAGTCATCCTCAGCTTCAGGCCCCTCTGAAACATTTAATAATCATAAGCCATGTCTTTGCTCATGCATGCTTGGATTCCCATGTGTTTTCCTCTGTGCAAGTTCAAATTCTAGCGATTTCTCCAACAGAGAACAGCGTTTGATTACAAATGCACTTGGAACAATCAGCATTGTGGAGCAGCTTGTGCAGGACAAACATCACTTTGTGTGGCACGGCGGCCAAGGGCTGGGAATCTGCTGCTGCCATGACCAAACAGCCCAGGGGAAAGAGGACAAAGGGAAAACTCCCAACAAACAGACTCAACAGAAACCAAGTCTGTTTCTCTCTTGCTCCTTCTTTCTTCTCTTGAAGGGCTTCTGTGAACAGATGAGGATAAAACATTTTGCTGTTTGGAAAACAGCTATCTCAAATATTTTCCCTTGCTGGTCAGGAGGCATGTCTGTCTTAGTCTGTGTTCCTCGTAGGTGTTCCAGGCCCCCTGCATTTTTGGTCAGGTTTGGTGCCACTAAATAACACTAGCAAGCAACTTAACAACTCAGCTTGCAGTTAGCTTTCTTAGGTATCAAGAAAAAAGCCAGTTATTTAAAGGATACTTTAAAAATGTTTTTCTTACATTGGCAATCTCTTTCTCCAGGTCCATAACTCTCTTCATTTGTTCAGTAATCTCGCTCTCACTGAAAGAAATATTTCTTTCTTGGAGGATTAGTTTAGCTACAGAAATCATGAAATCAACATAGGCAGAACATGCCTGCAGGAAAAAAATACAAACATTTTAAAGACAAAACTTTTCAAAATATAGCATAACTTGATTATCTTTAAGATTTCATCTTCATTTTTATGAACTACAGTTCTTAATCCTTTCTTAAGTAGTGTAATAGTAATTTATTCTGAACTACTGTTAGATCACAAATAGAAATTAACTCTGAAATCTCCCTCATGGAAAACTGCTGTATAATTTGCAGCACTGTTCAAAGCTAAACAGTCTCGACTACTGCACTGTGTTTTCATTATTTAAAATGAGACATTTGTACGTCCATATTTAAACCATCACCCTTGTTTTTTCTAGCTCACATTAATTACAACTTCCAAAAATACCACTTCCAAAGAGCAATGTTCCCAGAAACATAAAACCAAGAGAAATGCTGATGGACTGTGTCGAATTAGCATTATGGGAAAATGACTCCCAGCAGCAGCGTACCTCCTCTATTGCTTCTTGGAACAGTTAGAAATCATGTTGCTGTATCCAAATTTAGTATACCTAGACACACTCTCGACAATATAGTATATAGCATATTTAACATATCAGAATTCACCAAGGATAAGAATGGAAATATGGAAGTATATTCTCTTAAATGTTACACTGTCAAATCTCTACAGATCTCATTATATTTCTGGAACCTAACATCCTCAATGCTTTTTAAGCCACACTCATTTTTCTATCAACAGAAATGCTGTTTTCAATATACTTTAAAAATGCAAACAAAAATACATAATACTAGCTCAGCTATCTAATAATAAATGTATTTTATGCAAAATAGCATAGTCTACTAAAACAGTGATAAAACCTAGGATTAATAAGGTGTGCATGCCATCATCTTTATTAATAGAAATATTTTGGTATGTTCAGCTCCTAAGGCAGCAGGACACACCCCTTTAACGAGCGACACATTTATACAGCCGTTCGGATAACTTCCTTCCCTGCCATCCATCTCCTGTCAGCCTCCCCTACCTGCCAGCAATGCTGGGCTATAACAGGAGAACGCTGAGCAGCTCGTGAAAAGTACTGCCCGGAGACTTTGAAAGACAAGTGGCTCCCAGCATCCTGAAGGACTGAATACTCACTGTCGTCTTTAATCAAGATAGATTACTTTACCAGAGAGAGAAAAGCCCATGAAACCACTGACAGCTACAAGTCACAGAAGAGAACGCATGCCAAGCCTGTAAAGACCATTTTAAAATATCCAAATACCATTTATAAAACCTCAGTACAGACATTACCCCAAACCAGTAAATCAACAGAGATCTTCAGGTCCCAGTCAATGGCCTTTACTTTTGGCCTAAAGTGCAGATCATTGTAGGGTCAGGTAGCAGAGAACTAGTCAGCTAGTTTCAGATGGCCTGTATAAATACTCAGATAATAGCTCAGATATTTTAGTGGGAACTTAAGATGTCAGAATAACTCCTGTCTGAGCAGAGGAGTCCTGCATCTTACAAGAGAAAAAGATTTTTAAAATGTGTTGTTGACAGATTCCACTGTAGCTTTGTGGTGGGAAGTGCTGACAAAGCCAGAGGTTGAAGTGCAGGAGGCAGATATCTTGTTTGCTCCGTACAGCTCAAAGAGTGGAATGACACAGCAGGAAACACAGCCAAGAGAAGGCTGCTGTCAGGGTGCAGGGGCTGCAGGGAGCAACGCCTCTCGCCTCAAGGATGCATGCTTGTAAGAATATTACCAATCTGCCTTTCAGTGATAATCTCTGCTTTTTGAAAAATACTTCCTCCTCTACTTCCCAGCAGTGGAAAGTACTACGATACTTTCAGGTAGGTCAGAGATTAGAACGGGAATTGTCTCCCAGTGCTGCAGCCGATGTAACAGAAGGCAGGGAGCAGGTGGTGATACGCGAGCCAGCTCCTAAAGGCCACAACACGTGTGACAGTAATGTAACTGACCGTTAATATATTAATGATTGTCTTTACCAGCACATGATCTGTAACTAATGTAATCGGTGTTAGAGTATTAACCGTTACCGTGTCAGCAAAATACCTACAAACCCCAAATGTTTTTACACTTTCTTATTGCTTCTGCACGTAATGACAGAGAACTGCCTCATGAAAGGCTCCTGTGGCAGCAGCTTCAGCTACGTCTTCAGCGAATACATACACTTCAGCTCTCAAGGACTTACAGCACATCCACGATTAGCAGCGAGGGATACACAGTGTCAGTGCTAACAGGCTGATGAAAAAGCATACAAATAACAACTAAACGTGAATTAAAGAACACCAGAGGAGACTGTAAGTATCTCAGGCAATTTCTGTGAGATCACATACTTTAGCTGCTGCATTTTCATTCAGCAGTTCGCTTGCTGGTCTGTGATCTTTTCAGATCTTTCATGCAGAAAAGTGTGTCTTTGGTTCTGACTGGTTCTTTTTCTCTTTCTAACCCCATAAGTGATGTGACCAGTCCAGCTGGACTCCACTGACACCGCCAGCACTTGCCTGTCGATGCGAGCTGATCACAGTTCAGCAAGTGCATCCTTTTTGTAGTGACAGAACAAAGATGATTAAGGGAATGGAGCATCTCCCTGCTGAGGAAAGGCTGAGGGAGCTGGGTCTCTTTAGCCTGGAAAAGAGGAGACTGAGGGGTGACCTAATCAATGTTTATAAATACGTGAAGGGTGAGTGTCAGGAGGATGGAGCCAGGCTCTTCTCTGTGACATCTAGTGATAGGACAAGGGGCAGTGGGTTCAAGCTGGTTCCGCTTGAGTATGAGGAAAAACTTCTTCACGGTGAGGGTGACAGAGCACTGGAACAGGCTGCCCAGAGAGGTTGTGGAGTCTCCTTCTCTGGAGACATTCAAAGCCCGCCTGGATGCGTTCCTGTGTGATCTGATCTAGGTGTCCTGCTCCGGCAGGGGGATTGGACTAGATGATCTTTCGAGGTCCCTTCCAATCTCTAACATTCTGTGATTCTGTGAGGGGTGATCCATAAGCACTCGTGTTCCATCTTAATACATCTTTGACCGTTATGAGGTATCTCTTGATTCAGCTGTGAAGCCTGGCAGAAGCTGTGTAAAAAAGCTAAATTGTTTCATGTTTATTTCTTTCCAGGAGGTCCTAAAAAGTCAAGTAGCTGTTTGTCTTCTGACTTGCATAATCATACAGGAATTGTGTGGAAAAGCTACTACTTTTCCTCCATGGGTATGTTCAGTGGATAGAAGAGGAATGGAAGAGAAGGGAGGGGGACACAGGAAGGGAGACAGGTTGGGATGTCCGGGGTGTAGGGATGCCAGAGGAATGTGCAGTCTTCTCATTCAGTGCAGAGACAATCGGTACGTACGGGCAACTGGAGCCCAGGCAAACCCCCTGGTTCCCAGTGCTGCTAGAAAGATCTAGGTCACTAACATTTATGGCGTACTACTGTAACACATCATCTTCAGGACACTTGTTACACTCCCATTCTTTTAGATAACTTATTTCTGCTTGCCTTTTATCTCATTTCTCTGCATGCTCTTCATTTCCCTTTTGGCTCTCTTGCCTTCTTGCACACTCACCCAGGTCAGAACTTCTGTCTCCAGTCTGTCACACATGCTGTGCTCCCTTGGAGAGAACCTTGTTTAAATGCTCATCATTATTACCTTTTTCTTCCAGTTTCCCTTGAAGATACAGGCTAAAACTTCTAAAATGTAGTCAGTGATCTGACAGCTTCATCTTACCTCTTTGTATGCGCCAGTGCATTCGTAGTAGTCACGAGAAGGCAGACCAAGCCCAGGCTGATCAATCTATCAATTCAAATAAAAATTAAAAAGTAGTTAAGGACAAAGTGGCATGGCACTGTACTATTCTTTTGTCAATTACAGGTTGCTGATGCCTCACTCTTGCCAAATTATCTTCTGGCCAAAGGGGAGTTTCTCTCTCATCCTGTTGCCCCCTTTGATTGTTTTCACTCTCCTTATACTTTTTGCCTTTCATTTCAGTCTTTTTTTTTTTTTTCTGTTGCTGTGCAATGCACACTACGCTGAACCAGTGTGAAAACAGTGGATGCACAGAAGGCAAAACCGCCCACAGACAAGCAAGGCAGTTACTGCATCCTTGAAATTCATACGTGCGAAGTAGTCATGGATCTGTCTACCCACTGACAAGCCAGATTAGACCTTTGCACTGGTAACTGTTGTGTCTGAGGAACGCTGGTGAAGATTCACCATATGCAATACTGTCTTCCTCTGGATTGTCCATTTCCAGACAGCAGCTTACAGGCAGGGCACTCTCAACATACTCTTCATGCAAATGTCCTTGGCCACGTTCAGACCTGTGCCAGCTGACTGCAGGTCCCGCTAGTCCTCTGGCGTCTGAGTACCTTGTGAAAACACAACCCCCTTGGTGGGCGTTCTGCCACTGGCACCGTAGCCCAGGTTTTCAGTGTCAGAGCTTTCTGCCTGAAGTGCCTGGTAAGGAAATCATGTTTACGTATTTGCTTGCATATATAAGTAGATCATGTCTGTCTTCTGTCCAGTGTACACCAAAATTGTGTCTGTATGTCTGGATATGTCCCCATTATTCTCATCTCCCTGAGAATAAGTGTATGAGCGCACAGAATAAAGATGTTAACTTTGAGAACAGGCAGTGCACTGTGAAACTGATAATTTAAGTTTGAAAAGTACCTGGATGCACAAATTCATCCACAGCTTACTCTTGTAAAATTCAAATCACTGATGTTTCTCCTGGTTAACATTTATGTCTGTGCTTCTCGTTATTTTGCTGCACTTTTATGATCAACAAGGCAATGCCACCCAGAGAGACTTACATGAATGATATGTGCTGTGGAATTTTTATCATCTGTGCCAACAAAAAAATTAATAAGGACTTTTTTTCCATATCTGGAGTTCAGCTGTGCAATAGCTGTCTCAGCTGTCCAAGCAGCACCTAAGCAAATGAAAGGTATACTCAGTCTATTTTTGGTAAACAATGAAAAGTACAATAATTTAGAAATTTTAACTGTGAAGGAAGTAAACACAGATTATCTTACCGTAGGTAGAATCCCAGCTCGTTGTTGCTACAGGCCAGTCAGATACATTTGGCAATAAACTGATTAAAGGCTTTCCACCTCTGCTATCAATGGTAGCTTTTGGGGAAAAAAAAAAAAGTTACCACGACACTTTAAAACACACAGATGTTATACTATTATAATGAGTTCAGAATAATTAAGCTGTGAAATATGTTTCCACCATCACCACACCAGCAATATGCTCTGATGTACGACTGTGCTTTAACATTTCATTTTAAAAACGTGTTTCAGTCATGACTGCAAACAGCATAAGCAAATCCTTGCGACCAGGACATTGAAGAGCTATTGTCCTACCACTCTGCAAATAGCTTGAAATAATAGTTTTGCGCAGTATTAATAACCTTATAGAAACTATGAAAACATGTGCTTTAGGAAGCACTGCTAACTGTTTTACTGCTCCTCAGCCTAGTGGCAGCATCTAGCCCAAATTCTTGAAATAAATGGTCTCCCTGTCTTTCTAGAAGCCTGGTATGCCAGTTATTTTCCACCTCACCCCTGAAAATTTCTGCAAAAGAAGTTAACTCACATTTAACTGAAAGGATTTGAGATTAAATATCTGCAGCAAACTGGTAACGAAAGAGTGATGTAATCTCACCTGGAATATTAAAGCAAGTGAAACAGGAGAAGCAGTACTAATTTACTATTGACATTCTTACATGACTCTACAGAACAGATAAATTTTAGTTTCCACGAATTTCTGAGAAATGATGCACAGTAACTAGGAGGATATAGGTATAGCTGACTGTGAAGATGGGATTCTTTGGATCATATCCATATATCCTACATGCAATAAATTCAGGAGACACTTACTTTCATTTATGCATGATCTGTACAGAGTTTTTGCCTTCTGCACTGCTGTTATATCATTACTGCTTGGTACGTCAAGGACATCTGAAACACACAGACAGCAAATATATCTTAATATCTGCTCTTTATTGGAAAGATACTGAAGGAACCATAGAGGATACCATCCTGAACACCAGAGGGTGGATGATAAGTGCTCCCTGTCCGTCTCAAATTCCAGGGAAGCTTTGCCTTTCAAAAGCTGAGGGGGAAAAGCTCTGGAGATTACATGGCTTGCAATTCTATCAGTCTGTGATAATATGTTGAGCATAAAAGAGTCAGGTAGATATTCTGTTGATCACCCCTGGCAAAATACAAATGCCCTGAATTTCTCAGGGACAGCTTTTAGGTTACCAAGCTGTTGTGTGAAGAGAATTGCTGTTAGGGCCCTAAGCGTACCAGCAGGCTCTAACTGCACTGACCAGCCTGTAACCATCTTCTGTAATTCACTTCAGCCAGGAGTTTAGCTGTTTGCGTTCAAGGTCTGGTTTGGCATGGTGCAGCTGTGTGACTGTAGTCTGTAAAACAGAGAAATGGTAAGAAAGAGCCGTAAGAAGCCTCCTCTGGTCCTCCACTTGCACACCCTATGCCTGTTGGCTCCGCAGCAGCAGCCCAGGTCAGCCCCTTGCTCTTGTCAGTAATACTGGACCTGGTCTTGCACCTTGCTGAGCCTGTCCTTGCCTGGCTGACTTGCCTGAAGCCTGCCGCATGACTGTGGACTTGTCTAGTGATCATGGGGCTGTTGGCTGAACCTGGTCGCTGTCACTGGACCTGCTCTGCGCTTCTGGTTTGGGTCCTGTGGGACTGAGCTCCTTGTCTGTGAGGACTCTGTCCCTGCCTGCCTTGAGTCACAGTCGGCTCCCAGCTCGCCTTCCCTTTTTGGGCAGCCCGCTCTTGCCACCACTTTACAACGGCTTTGCTCCACAGAAACTGAAGCATAAAGAACACTGTGGCATCCATAAACTGCAAACCTGGCAAAACCAGAAGATACGCAAAGTTAAAAGAAGGATATTCAGTCTGGTGAGAGTGGTTTGGAGAATGTTTCATAAAAATCACTGAATGGTTTGGGTTGGAAAGGACCTTAAAGATCATCTCGTTGCAACCCCCTGCCATGGGCAGGGACACCTCCCACTAGTCCAGGCTCCTCAAAGCCTCATCCAGCCTGGCCTTGGGAATGTGGACAAATTGACACTGTTACATTTTGTGGAAAAATGAATATTTGTAAGTTTATTATGTGATTAGTTAGAAAATCGCTTGCCTGCTCTTTGGGATATAGCTGATGGAATACAGACATGCGGGGGACAGGGCTGCCAGAGAGCAACTTCCAGCATTTCGGCCGACCTGGACACAGGCAGACCTCTTTCTTCTTCACCTCTCTTGGCTGCTTTTGTCAGCGCATGAGGGTAATGCTGTGGATTTCAGTTGTTATAATATGCAGATGAGCACGCAGAGTCCAGATACCAGAAAGGTCAGGTCTGGTCAGCTCCGCTCCAGTGTCAGACACAACAGCATAACTTCCACAGCGTTCTCCCAGCAAACAGCTTGTGGTAGATTTGTTCTGAACCGAACACAAGGAAACTGAAATACTTGGTAGTATTTTAAGCTTTGCTAGATAACCACAACTTATTAGGATAATATGTAAGCCAAGGAAGAAACTTTATATAGTCCACAAACATAAACCCCACTGACCTTTTAAAACAACTTCTAGTTCGTCTCTTAAAATGTCAAAGTTACTATAACGGGAGCTGGTTTCTGGAATGACGTTCCTCTTAAGCCATCCTCCACAGGCATATTGGTAAAAATCACTGCAAGGCTCTGCACTGGTGTCCATGTTCTCAAGCATTCGGGCTGCTGCAATACGAGACAAATAAGGAATCTTTAGGGAAAATAAATGAATACATTTGTTTGCTTTGAAGAGGGAAGTAATAAATATATTTAATTTAGTTTCGAACATATAAACTTTTCCCTTGCCTGTGTTTACTGACAGGTAAACTGACTCTAATGTTCCTACTCCCTGTGAGTGGTTGCTCAGTTTTAAACAAAATGTAAGATGTTTCATTCACTGAAATGACTTTCTTTGTACTGAAATGTGGCAAAAAGAGAATTTAAAAGCACAAGACCTATGAGGGGTTAAGCATGCACTGTGATGTAATTTAAGTCATTAAGTATGCTGTAGGCTCAGCTGATTCCAGTCTATTCCAATAAAATAATGACTTTGTTGTACCATTTAAGTTCTTGTCAAGAAAGTTTTCCTATTAACGCCTTCCTGAATTTGCATTGATTTTTTGGAGCTATTCCACGTTTTATTCTAGAATTGGCACTGCCTTTTGCTACCCCTATTGACCCTCCTGAAGTGGCTCATCAAAGACCAACCGGTCCCTGACTGATCGCGACACGAGATTCTCCAGTGAAATCTGATTCCTTGATGGCAGTTTCCCAGCTGCTGTTCATAAACCTTCTGTGCTTTTTCTTTTTGGTATTCCTCTTGCACCTAGACTGCTTTCACCACTAGTACACCAGTACAACGTCTCTCACGGAAAGGAGAGATGCTGGGAGTCAGGCGGAAGCTAGTGATACCTCTGAATTTCCCAGGACACCGAATATCCTTCCCATTTTTCAGACATTATTTTTAGTAAATGGTGAAGCTTGTGATTTCAAGTGTTCATTCCTCCCACATGGGTGAGTCAAATATTTATAGTTATTTCTCCAGTACTTTCAATATTTTCCATGTTTGTTAGGGTGGTGGAAATGAGAGGTGGATAGACAGGCTGTAGTATTGATGTTGACTTGCCTTTCCTGCCCCCTCCTCATTTTTCTTCAATTGGCTTAAGAATGTCATATTTGAGGCCAACATCTAATGATTTTACAATGTTCCAGTGCTTGGAAGATGAAAAAAAGCCATTAACATAGGCATTTTTAATTTTAGACTGCTTAAGTAGCACACAAGCCACTGTGGAAATAGGTACAATGCCTAGTGCCTGATTGTTTTCCTTCTGAAGTCAATGGCAGGTTGACTTCAGTTTGAAAGGATACAGGATCACACCAACAGACAGAGATTGTGAAATTCACTCATGTTTTCACCAGGTTTGACACTTGCTTTTTACCTGTTCTTGAGAAAGCCAAGCATCCAGTCCTAACCTCCAGTCTGTTAGAGCAAGGGTTTTCCCCTCTGCTTGTAAACTTGGACAAGAGGCAATGAACACATAGAGAAATAAGGAAAAAAATATCGTTTTGAACTTAAGAAAAACTTCCTACTATAAGGGCGATCCAACACTGGTATGGGTTGCCAGGGAGGTTGCAAATTCTCCATCCGGGAAATAATCAAAACCTGACTGGACAAGATCCTGAGGAACTTTCTCTAGGTGACCCTGCGTTAAGCGGGGCCGTTGGACTATGTGATCTCCAGCGCTCGCTTCCAACCCCAGCTAGTGGGTGATGGTGTAAACTCTGGCGCTTGTTTCTGTCTGGTTTGTCCCATTTCAGCTAGGGGAAGGGAATGTTTTGAATGGTGCACTTTATTCCTGTCCTAGCTCCATCTATTTGCTGTAAAAGAGGAAGACTGCTAATTATTACTAACGTATGAATCTCTCTGCTAGGCTGGAGCAGCATCCAAAGGGCAGCACTGTCCCTTGGGTTACCTTGGCATGCGTTAGTCCAGCAACGAGGACTTTAATAGCCAGGATGGGACATCACAGCTGGCTCCTTCACAGCAGTGTGCCAGCCCTGCCAAAAAGTAACGGCAGGGTAGAGAAATCTTCTGACACCAAGAAAAGATGGCTCTTATCCACTGTCTTGTCACTTAAAAAAAAAAAAAAAAGAGAAATCTACATCTTGTGTAAATCTGAGAAATTAGTAACAGTCTGTATAATACCAAACCCTTCTTTAACTGGGGAATCAGGTTGCTCTATTTGTAGTCAGCATACGTTTCACCTTCCTTGCCTACTACTGTCACACAAAAATAATCTATCATAACCTTTCTGCTGTAAGGTCCAGGCTAGCCAATATTAGCTAATCAACTTTTATCAAAACTTGAAGCTGAAATACTGCAAACAGAACAGAAAGAGCTCAGTCATGGGAACTGCAGTCTTTCACTTAGGACTGCATGCAAAATATGTGGATTGGGTATTCTCCTCAAGAGTGAAACCTGCACAGCTGAAACCCAAGATAACCATTCATTATCGGGCTGATATCATGCATATATTAAAATCAATGAAATGTGATTTTATTACCAACCAAGCCCAGAGCATAATGACACATGAACTGCCCCTTCAAGTTCAGCGGGACCAACTCGGCTGCACAGAATCCTGAACACGCTGTAAGTTCTGACAAGTTGATACTTGGCCCAAAGCAGCTTTATCGTAAGTTTGTGGGTGTACATACTGAGACATTTTTGCTCTGGAAGTAATAAATCTGAGACTGATGAATAAATACTCTGTTCTTTTAATGCTAATAGAGGTTAATTCACACACGTACAAATGCAGATAATACACAGTGTACTTTTTATTAGGCCTGAGTATTGCTTTGATGAACCAGTGCTTGTGTTGGTTCCTGTTCTCACTTGTTTATTCCATTTCCTAACTGCCACTGGAGAATGTAGAGCCTTATCTCAATTACTTCTAATGATTAATTTTATTATATTACTCCTGATTGCCAGTTGTTGCTTTAATAGCTTACAAATAAAGTAATATAAGCTGACATAACAACCAGTGACCTGGGGAGGATATAGGAGATACACAACATGCTTACCTTGGTGAAACCGATATGAGAGAGATCAAAATTCCCTATTCTCATCAGCCTGTGCTGTCTGAGGTCAGGAGCATTATCACAGACTATGTCAGCTTATTCAAAAAATGCTCAGATGTACAAATTACATGATATCTTCGTGTGCTACACTGCAACGGATTTCACAAACCTCGATAACATTATCACACAAATACTGATTTTTTTTACCCTGTGAATATTTCATTACACTTTTTCTTCTGGTAATTTATTTGAAGCTCCTTTATTAAATGTACCACACATTCTGTTAGTGTCTTCACTTTATTCTTTTTCAGTGGTTTGTACCTATTGCAAAATTTTGAAATTCATTGCAAAAAACTGTCACAGTATTGGTCAGTTCTGGTGTAAGACATCACCATTTCACTTAATGTCTATTCCTAATTGTATTTCTTGAAAGAGCACAATTTTCCAAAGTTAATACTTCTTGCCTTCTATCTATATCTATCTGTCTAATTTTTCCTGTACATTATCCTATGTGGTCTGGAAGATGCAGCCACATTAAAGATGAACTCATTCCTCATTTGACGTAATATTAAACCTGTAGATTCATCCCAGTAAGATTATTATTAAACAGCAACAATACAGTTTATTTCTCTGGTTTAACCACTTTACATTGCATTTTAAAAATATTAGTTTATTTTCTTATTAAATTATATAATTCTGACAAATTCTTTGAACTATTTTTGAAGCTCTTTGAGCACGGAAGGCCTGAGCATCTGGGCTCCTGATTCACAGTGTTCTGCTTCTGCAGCCGAGAACTCACTCACCCGAATTGAACAAGTCTTCTCGGTGATTACGTCCTTGCCAACACTTGCCTCCTCTTTTCATATCTGACTATATTTAATTTAACGGCCATGTCAGTGTGGAGAAGGCCCTGCATTTCTATAGCAATTTCTACCCTAAATGCATTATGGTATGGTGGGAATGGAAATCCTGGCTCAGTTAATAAAAACAGTTTTGAATTCAAACTGGTCATTCCCAGCTCCGCTCAGAGCTATCCATTCTAAATCATTTACAGACAGACGCAGCATTTGGAGCTGCCAGGTCTGTAACAGCCAGCACATCCCAACTGCACGCGGGGGCTGCCTGACCCTACCTGCTCCCTGCGCTGCAGGATTTCATTGCTGCCACAGTCTGACACACTGTGCGCTTCGTCAGCTGCTTCTGGTACCTGACCCTTGCTAGGCAGAAACACATGCTAATGCTACAGATCATAATATGGTCAGAAGTACGTGTTCCAGTTTGATATCATTGCTTTTGCATGCTTAGATCTTCTCTGAGGTTTGGCCCCACAGCCAGAACTGAATGATAAAGATGACAGTTCAGTGAGACACACTGGTGGCCTCCCAGGACTCTTACAGGACGGTATGTAAATACCAAGGATTGACACCTAGTAAAATTCAAAAGCTGGCTTTTGCCCGGTTGTAAATTTTATGTGTTCCAGGCGGGAGTGTGCAGTTCTTACACACGTAGTAGTAGTTACAAGAGCAGTTCCCCTGTCTGCAGCGGATCAGTTTTCATGTCCTGTATAGGGACAGCAGAACGTGGACTACAGAAAAGGTCTATGATGTCAAGTAGCTCGTTTTCCTGTCAGTAGAAGACACTTTCATAGAATACTTTTATTGCATTACCCTGGCATTTCACGTGTTTTGAGACTGAATTTTCACCATTTCTTTGAGACTTATTCTTTCAATGTTTGGGCTAGACAATTTGTAGAATACGGGTGGTAGTGAGCACACGAGATAAATGTGTGAATAAAATAAAGCTGTATTTAATGAAAAATGAAAAGAGATTATAACATTGGAACCACGCTGTACATTTCTATTTTGGGATGTTTAGTCTATCTACCTTTTTTTCTCATTTTATATTTCATAGAACCATTGTTTAGGTTGGAAAAGACCTTTAAGATCATGGAGTGCAACCGTTAACCTAACAGTGCCCAGTCCACCACTGCACCATGGCCCTCAGCGCCACATCTACACATCTTTTAAATACCTCCAGGGATGGTGACTCAACCACTTCCCTCGGCAGCTTGTTCCAGTATTTGACATCCCTTTCAGTGAAAAAATCTTTCCTAATATCCAATCTAAACTGCCCCTGGCATAACCCGAGGCCGTTTCCTCTCATCCGATCACAACCTCTCATCCTCAGAGATGAGACTGACCCCCACCTCCCTACAAGCTCTTTCAGGTGGCTGTAGTGAGCGATACGGTCTCCCCTCAGCCTCCTTTTCTCCAGACTAAACAACCCCAGCTCCCTCAGCTGCTCCTCACAGGACTTGTGCTCTAGACCCTCCCCCAGCTTCGTTGCTCTTCTCTGGCCACGCTCCAGCACCTCAATGTCTTTCTTGTAATGAGGGGCTCAATACTGAACACGGTATTTGAGGTGTGGCCTCACCATGATTATCTCTGTTGAATTGAGACAATTTTTTTTTTTTTTAAAATGCTCCTTCTTGACCCTGTTATGTAATTTTGTAAGCCTGCCATCTTTCCTCATAAATGTCCTTACTGTTTTGCTTTCCAAATGTTAGTTCTGTATTGAGAGTCTAACATTTAGTAGGAATGTTTATTTTTTCCTTTAAATATTTGCATGCTGTTAAATCTTTTAACAGAAGCATAAAAGAGTAAAAAGTATTCCACTTTATTCATTTAGCCACTTTTTGCTAGACCTTCAGTTTACATTATGCCTTATTTCTCCAAACCTTTTACTGCTTTTCCTTTCTGAGTTCATTCATCACATAGCCCATCTGAACTTCTGTTTAACAGATAGGCACATTGAGCTGAACATGAGCATCTTCAGAGATTAGATAAAATCAAGTAGATAACTAATTTTATCATTTTTCAAACCACAGCATGAGCTTTCACGTGCACCTCAGATTCCTTAGCAACTGTACTTCAATTACACACACTTTTGCTTGCAAGCACATAGACTTTTCTTGCATGTTGACTGTCAGATCCTTTATGAGTCCTCGCCACCCTTCCTGTGTCTCCTACTGACACACTGGCTCTCTGGCTTCTCCTAGGGCTGTCTTCTGAGCCATCTTCTGACTGACCTAAAGCATCTTCTGAAGCTGGAGGCATTCTTCGGAGAGTCTAAGTTTTAAACTAGCCAGGCCTTGATGACTTTGTATGATCTGACAACATCACATCACAAGATTTTACATTTGCAGAAGAAATATGCTAAGAAACCTGTTTGGGTTAGCAGACCCCATGCCCCAACGTGCCATACCTGTGTGTGGTTAGATGGGAACCTTACATGGTGGGAATTTTGTTTAAAAATATATAAAGTCAGTTAAAAGGTATAGATTTTTATTCTTACCTGATTTTATACAGTCTGATGTCTTGCAAACCCCATCTAAAAGAAGATACAATCATATTCTTAATTCTTGACTGAATGTCAATATAATAAAAGCTACTGTAAATACTGTTTTCATTGACAGTCACGTTAGAATTGCCTTTAATTGCAGTGTACAGTAAGATAAAGATGAATGGACGCTTCACACCCAGTAAGTGAATATTTATAGGATCAGGCTCTAAAAAATACCATCACCTTCATCCCTTTAGGGTCATTCAGTGCTAATCACTCATCATGGGGGATTTCTGTAGTCACCAGAGGAAAACGTTCTATCAATCAATTAGAGGTGGGCAAAATATTATTTTTGCAACAAAGAAGAAATGTAGAGAAAAATAGCACATGGACTGAAGGCAGTTGCAAAGTCAGTTTGAATCTAGCAATATCCTTCAATGACAAAAAGATTTTGGAGGAATTAATTGAAAATTCTGAGACATTCACTCTGAAGTCTTCTAAACAAAATACAAGGTTCAGCAACATGAGAAAGGTTCCTTTTGAGACTTTAAAAATAAAACAGTTTTTCTTTTTTATTTCAGAATGGAATTTTTTCCATTCCATAATTGATCTAGACTATAATAAAAAGTTTAAACAATTTTTAAAGTACTTTAAAATGAAACAAAGCGTTTCATTTACCATGTAAGGAAACATTCTAGTTTGACCCCAAGTGGAAATGTTAGCTTCTCTGTATTATCTTTTCCAAAAATTACCCAAGTATCTACCCCTGAATGGAATAATTTTCAAATATTTTGGTATGGCTACTGAATCACAAAACCTCTCAGCGTGACTACGCTCACTAACAGTCCTTGCTGTAACAGCCTGTAAAAGGAAAATTGGGATTTTCATATATACAGGAACATGGAGGAAGCACTGTAGTTTGGTTTTCTTCAGTAGTCTTGTATTTTGTAGAGTTTTTTGCTTACTGAAGCATTAATGACAAACAGAAGTATTGCTACGTCAGAACAAGCAGATGTTTTGTGTTTGCCACCACTTTGCGTGAACAAACAAATTTATACATTCCCTGTGGAAAAAAGCAGTTTTGTGTCAGTGTCCAGCAATAACAACTGTGGATGCAGCTCCACATTTCAGATAACTGTGTCATATTGCCTAGTGACATACATAGGAAGTAGAGTTATGAAGTGGCAGCTATTAATAATCTAATTTTATACACTGGGTAAGGTGCAATTTTCTATCATCAGGAAAATAACTCTAAGCTGACCTCATTATTTTATTTTCTTAAGGTTTTATGTAGTGCAGCTATATATACCATGCAACGCAGTCTTTTCTAATGCAACATTTTAGTACAGGGCGACTTAATTTTTTTTTTTAATTATTACCAACAACTGGATTCTATTTCTTAAAGCATTCTTCTGTAATTTCTTAAAATACGTTTATATTCACATGCATTTGTACATTCAAAGACAGACTAAGCGCACTCACCGTCATACGTTGCATACAGAACGGTCATTGTGATGGCCACAATAGCTAGCAGGATTGCTACAACAGCCAGCCCTATTTCCAGGCCACTCCATCGCAGTTTCTTCTTTGGTTTTGGAGTGTTCATTTCAGTTATATCCATCTGGCTTTCTGACTTGCCCATAACCCAGCGTCTGAAAAGGGAAAGGGAAAATTCACTGGAGGACTTACACTGAGCCGTAAGTCCTTAAAGCAGCTCCCCAACCACACAGTAACAAAGATGTTTCCTGAGTGAGTTTTCAAATTATTTCTAACACTGCTAGAATGTCAGTCAAGAAATTAAAAACTCTCTCCTCTTCTCGCATGTGCACACGCACACACAAAGTACGTACCATGCACTAGTTGTCACTTACAGAGAACAGAAGCGTGGTCTTCCTTCACATGAAGAGGCCACCAAATAGGAAAGGGAGGCCAGTAAACCAAAAGCTGTTTTTAAAATGTACCTGTGTGGTTTAGTCTTGTATGATGGTACAGGAGTTCACAAGCAAGCAAAAAGCAAGTCTCCCTGCCTGAATAAAAATTAACTTCATCTGCCAATTACTTATCTAATGCCAAAGGTCGAAATATGCCATTGTGCTTCGCTGTCATTTCTTTAAGTATTATGCAAGCAATTCTTGACTACAGCTCTACAGCTGTCTCTAAAAATAGAGAAAAAAAAATTCAGGCTCTGCTGGGAGTCTGTCAAAATTCACACTGACGATAGTGAATCTTCACAGTAATTGTTAAAGAAGTGTGACCAAGTCCTCTCTTCTGAGGTTAGAACACCGTAAGTCAGGAGTAGCTACAATACATACATGCAAAAGCGGTGGGAGTCTGAATGGACTGACACTCACTCATGGAATGCGTATGCAATGGATTTTAAGATTGTTGTTTAAGAGGGGTTCAAAGTCCTATACACACTGGAATGTATTTCTCAGTATTTCACAATGAAAACTCAACAGTTTCTATTCACAGCATTTCCTGGGGATCTTAACACCTACAGAGAGAGTACACACCCTTTCCATTCAGCAGGGAAGAATATGAGAGTTCCAGTGGGATAAATAATGGAAACACCTTCATTCACCAGACCCCTCACAAGAAGGTCAGCAGTGGTGCTGGCCAGGGCATTTGAGTCCTCTTGCATTCAGCACACCCTTTTTCCCCACTCTCTGTAGGTCAGTGTAACAGCAGTAAGGGAATCCTCAGTTTCTGCATCCATTCAAGTCCAAGACTTAATTATTTTAAACTGTTTTAACTGTATTGCTGGCTTGTATTCATCTTTGTCTCCTCAAGCTGCTATAATCTTTCGGATATCCAGTCTTTGCTTTTCCTCTGGACCTTGTGTTTCTGCCTGATTCCTGTTCCCTAGTTTCCAATAATCTCTTCCTCTCTTTGATGTTCACCTCACTTAGAATGCTAGCTCCCCTACTGCAAAAACATGTCCCCAAAATGTGTAAAATTATTAATAAAGGATGTCAAATAACGCAGTATTATGGACCTAAGTAAACAGAGGTTTTGAGTTCCACGTGTTGGTGGAATACCTGTGTCAGTGGGTCCTCGGACACTATCACAGTAACACTGTTTCTCCCAGTGAATGAGAGAACATTTTATTTCAGTGTGTCTCATCTCCCCTTTTGTCACTACTCCCCAGACATCAAGCTGCATGAAGCGACCGGCAGTGCCAGAATCACAGGCTGGCTGTGGCTCAGGAGGCTGGGATCCTGCAAGGGCTGCCCAGCCTCTCTCTAAACCTACAGGGACCATTACAGCTGCTCGCATGTTCCCCATGAGCTGCTGTTCTTCTCTGAGGAGTAGGGTTTTGGGTCAAATCAGCAAGTGGCTTCTGAGACACAGGACTGAAATCCCACAGAACTACAAAGAGAAATTTGCCCTGCATCAACTGTGAGAGATAAATTCATAGATAATAAAAAGCAAATTAACCATTATACCTTTCTCACTTCCAGTCATATTAAGCAGCAAAAGCTGTTATTTATATTGACTAAATACTGACCAGCCCTCAGAATCTTCTGAATACTTGGAGCCTAATTTAAGAAATGATGTTTATCTTCTGATGGTGTCTTTAGAGCACTGAAAACACAGTTCATTAGAGCAGCAAGAAACACTGTACCTTTCATGTGCAAATATGTTCCTTACAGCTAAGTTTTTCCAAGTGAGCTAATCTTTCTGTTCCTGCACGAATGTTCCTCATGTTTAAAGGCATCCCACTGACTAATTTTTACTTCTAGTTATTTAGAGAACTTATCCTGTCTGCATTAATGAACTCCAGGTAAAAGCTTCTTCATGTGCTAATTGCAAGCACAGCAACAGTATAATAATTTAAACAGATATAAGCCTAGGTATTATGGTTTTCTTACATCTCTCTTTGTGCCTCTGTGACCCCCTCTACTCTGCCTACTAAAGCCTAGAACAACAGACAGCTGGAATGGACTGATCCTGGGTTATGTGGCACAGTGACTTAACGTGTTAGCTTCTCTTATTGGGATGCGGATGCTAAAAACCGACTTGTGGCTTACTCGGCGCTCAGTGTAGCCTCTACGGAAAACGCAGAACATCACAAGAATACCTTTTCTTTAAAAATAACTTGTGTAGCATGTGCTGTGCAGACGAGCTACCCCAGGCGCGGTACAAACAAGACACAACCGGTGAGGATGACTAACAAGTGCCACGGGGCATCGCG